>NC_092772.1:45335074-45480074 GCF_047496795.1 Chiloscyllium punctatum
GGGAGAGAGGGAGAGAGATGGAGGGAGAGGGAGAGAGATGGGGGAGAGGGGAGAGAGATGGAGGGAGAGGGGGGATGTGGGGGAGAGAGAGAGGAGAGAGAGATGGAGGGAGAGGAGAGAGATGGGGGAGAGGGAGAGAGATGGAGGGAGAGGGGGGATGTGGGGAGAGAGAGAGAGAGGAGAGATGGAGGGGGAGAGGGAGAGAGATGGAGGGAGAGGGGGGATGTGGGGAGAGAGAGAGAGAGAGAGATGGAGGGAGAGGGAGAGAGATGGGGGAGAGGAGAGAGATGGAGGGAGAGGGGGGATGTGGGGAGAGAGAGAGAGAGAGAGATGGAGGGAGAGGGAGAGAGATGGAGGGAGAGGGGGGATGGGGAGAGAGAGAGAGAGAGAGATGGAGGGAGAGGGAGAGAGATGGAGGGAGAGGGAGAGAGATGGAGGGAGAGGGGGGATGTGGGGAGAGAGAGAGAGAGATGGAGGGAGAGGAGATGGAGGAGAGGGGGAGTGGGGAGAGAGAGAGAGATGGAGGGAGAGAGAGAGATGGAGGGAGAGGGAGAGAGATGGAGGGAGAGGGGGGATGTGGGGAGAGAGAGAGAGATGGAGGGAGAGGGAGAGAGATGGAGGGAGAGGGGGATGTGGGGAGAGAGAGAGAGATGGAGGGAGAGGAGAGAGATGGAGGGAGAGGGGGGATGTGGGGAGAGAGAGAGAGATGGAGGGAGAGAGAGAGATGGAGGGAGAGGGAGAGAGATGGAGGGAGAGGGGGGGATGTGGGGAGAGAGAGAGAGATGGAGGGAGAGGGAGAGAGATGGAGGGAGAGGGAGAGATATGGAGGGAGAGGGGGGATGTGGGGAGAGAGAGAGAGATGGAGGGAGAGGGAGAGAGATGGAGGGAGAGGGAGAGAGATGGAGAGAGGGAGAGATATGGAGGGAGAGGGGGGATGTGGGGAGAGAGAGAGAGATGGAGGGAGAGGGAGAGAGATGGAGGGAGAGGGAGAGAGATGGAGGGAGAGGGGGGATGTGGGGAGAGAGAGAGAGATGGAGGGAGAGGGAGAGAGATGGAGGGAGAGAGAGAGATGGAGGGAGAGGGAGAGAGATGGAGGGAGAGGGGGGATGTGGGGAGAGAGAGAGAGAGATGGGGGAGAGGGAGAGAGATGGGGGAGAGGGAGAGAGATGGAGGGAGAGGGGGGATGTGGGGAGAGAGAGAGAGAGAGATGGGGGAGAGGGAGAGAGATGGAGGGAGAGGGAGAGAGATGGAGGGAGAGGGGGGATGTGGGGAGAGAGAGAGAGAGAGATGGAGGGAGAGGGAGAGAGATGGGGGAGAGGGAGAGAGATGGAGGGAGAGGGAGAGAGATGGAGGGAGAGGGGGGATGTGGGGAGAGAGAGAGAGAGAGATGGGGGAGAGGGAGAGAGATGGAGGGAGAGGGGGGATGTGGGGAGAGAGAGAGAGATGGGGGAGAGGGAGAGAGATGGGGGAGAGGGAGAGAGCTGGGGGAGAGGGAGAGAGATGGAGGGAGAGGGGGGATGTGGGGAGAGAGAGAGAGAGAGATGGGGGTGGGTGGTTCCTGAAGGTCATTGAGACTGTGAGGGAATTCCTTGTCTCACAGTTCTACCCCCCTCGAAATGATGAGAGTTTGTTTGTGATGACACTGTCACCAAAGCTTCAGCGTGTTAGTGACTGAGACATGACAGTGAGCCAGGCGTGGTTGGAAGTTGTTAAAACCATAACCTTTTGAACAGGAGGGGAGTGAGTGACCACATAGCATCTGGTCACAGATACCTGAAATGACTAACCCTTCCAAGGAATGAGACACATCACCAGCTCAAGGCAATTGCCCTTCTCCATCCTCCAACTCCTGCTGTTGGTCAAGGGGGCCCCACCCATAGAAATCCTCGATCCCAGATACCCTTCCAGCTAAATATCTGCCATCATCCCATGGTGAGGCAGGGAGGGCACAAGGAAGGCAGCTCTCAAGGCTGGGGCAGCATCGGGGTCCGAACTCAATGGAGGCTGCAGGAACAGGTTTACCTATTGGTGACGAGGGCTGAATAGCCTCCTGTTCCTGTAAAACAGGCTCGGGGCGGGGGACTGGGTGACAGTGGGAGTCACTGTACCCCAGTGGGAGTCAGAGTGTGTGTGCGCGTGTGTGAGAGAGTGTGTGAGAGAGAGAGAGTGTGTGTGTATATGTGTGTCTGTGTGTGTGAGTGTGTGTGAGAGAGTGTGTGTATATGTTTGTGTGTGTGAGAGCCAGTGTGTGAGAGAGAGAGAGTGTGTGTGAGTGTGTGTATGTATGTGTGTATGTATGAGAGAGAGAGTGTTTGTGTATATGTGTGTCTGTGTGTGTGTTTGTGTGTGTGAGAGCCAGTGTGTGAGAGAGAGAGTGTGAGTGTGTGTATGTATGTGTGATAGAGAGAGTGTGTGTGAGTGTGTGTGTATGTATGTGTGTATGTGTGAGAGAGAGAGTGTTTGTGTATATGTGTGTGTTTGTGTGTGTGAGAGCCAGTGTGTGAGAGAGAGAGCGTGTGTATGTATGTGTGTATGTGTGAGAGAGAGAGAGTGTGTCTGTGTGGGTGTTTGTGTGTGTGTGAGAGAGTCCGTACCCCAGTAAAAGTCAGTGTGTGTGTATATGTGTGTCTCTATGTGTGTGAGAGACCCCGTACCCCAGTGAGAGTCAGTGTGTGTGTGTGTGTGTGTGTGAGCCCGTACCCCAGTGAGAGTGTGTGTGTGTGTGAGCCCATACCCCAGTGAGAGTCAGTGTGTGTGTGTGTGTGTGAGCCCGTACCCCAGTGAGAGTCAGTGTGTGTGTGTGTGAGCCCGTACCCCAGTGAGAGTCAGTGTGTGTGTGTGTGAGCCCGTACCCCAGTGAGAGTCAGTGTGTGTGTGTGTGTGTGTGTGAGCCCGTACCCCAGTGAGAGTCAGTGTGTGTGTGTGTGTGTGTGTGAGCCCGTACCCCAGTGAGAGTCAGTGTGTGTGTGTGTGTGAGCCCATACCCCAGTGAGAGTCAGTGTGTGTGTGTGTGTGTGTGAGCCCGTACCCCAGTGAGAGTCAGTGTGTGTGTGTGTGTGAGCCCGTACCCCAGTGAGGGTCAGTGTGTGTGTGTGTGTGTGTGACCCCATACCCCAGTGAGAGTCAGTGTGTGTGTGTGTGTGTGTGTGTGTGTGAGCCCATACCCCAGTGAGAGTCAGTGTGTGTGTGTGTGTGAGCCCGTACCCCAGTGAGGGTCAGTGTGTGTGTGTGTGTGAGCCCATACCCCAGTGAGAGTCAGTGTGTGTGTGTGTGTGAGCCCATACCCCAGTGAGAGTCAGTGTGTGTGTGTGTGTGTGTGTGTGAGCCTGTACCCCAGTGAGAGTCAGTGTGTGTGTGTGTGAGCCCATACCCCAGTGAGAGTCAGTGTGTGTGTGTGTGTGTGTGTGTGAGCCCGTACCCCAGTGAGAGTCAGTGGGTGTGTGTGTGTGTGAGCCCATACCCCAGTGAGAGTCAGTGTGTGTGTGTGTGTGTGAGCCCATACCCCAGTGAGAGTCAGTGTGTGTGTGTGTGTGTGTGTGTGTGTGTGAGCCCATACCCCAGTGAGAGTCAGTGTGTGTGTGTGTGTGTGAGCCCATACCCCAGTGAGAGTCATTGTGTGTGTGTGTGTGTGTGAGCCCGTACCCCAGTGAGAGTCAGTGTGTGTGTGTGTGTGTGTGAGCCCATACCCCAGTGAGAGTCAGTGTGTGTGTGTGTGTGTGTGTGTGTGAGCCCGTACCCCAGTGAGAGTCAGTGTGTGTGTGTGTGTGTGAGCCCATACCCCAGTGAGAGTCAGTGTGTGTGTGTGTGTGTGTGTGTGTGTGAGCCCATACCCCAGTGAGAGTCAGTGTGTGTGTGTGTGTGTGTGAGCCCATACCCCAGTGAGAGTCAGTGTGTGTGTGTTTGTGTGTGTGAGCCCATACCCCAGTGAGAGTCAGTGTGTGTGTGTGTGTGTGTGAGCCCGTACCCCAGTGAGAGTCAGTGTGTGTGTGTGTGTGTGTGAGCCCATACCCCAGTGAGAGTCAGTGTGTGTGTGTGTGTGTGTGAGCCCGTACCCCAGTGAGAGTCAGTGTGTGTGTGTGTGTGTGTGTGAGCCCGTACCCCAGTGAGAGTCAGTGTGTGTGTGTGTGTGTGAGCCCGTACCCCAGTGAGAGTCAGTGTGTGTGTGTGTGTGAGCCCATACCCCAGTGAGAGTCAGTGTGTGTGTGTGTGTGAGCCCGTACCCCAGTGAGAGTCAGTGTGTGTGTGTGTGTGAGCCCATACCCCAGTGAGAGTCAGTGTGTGTGTGTGTGTGTGAGCCCATACCCCAGTGAGAGTCAGTGTGTGTGTGTGTGTGTGTGAGCCCGTACCCCAGTGAGAGTCTCTGTGTGTGTGTGTGTGTGTGAGCCCGTACCCCAGTGAGAGTCTCTGTGTGTGTGTGTGTGTGTGAGCCCATACCCCAGTGAGAGTCAGTGTGTGTGTGTGTGTGTGTGAGCCCATACCCCAGTGAGAGTCAGTGTGTGTGTGTGTGACCCCATACCCCAGTGAGGGTCAGTGTGTGTGTGTGTGTGTGAGCCCGTACCCCAGTGAGAGTCAGTGTGTGTGAGCCCATACCCCAGTGAGAGTCAGTGTGTGTGTGTGTGTGTGAGCCCATACCCCAGTGAGAGTCAGTGTGTGTGTGTGTGTGTGAGCCCATACCCCAGTGAGAGTCAGTGTGTGTGTGTGTGTGAGCCCATACCCCAGTGAGAGTCAGTGTGTGTGTGTGTGTGTGTGAGCCCGTACCCCAGTGAGAGTCAGTGTGTGTGTGTGTGTGAGCCCATACCCCAGTGAGAGTCAGTGTGTGTGTGTGTGTGTGTGAGCCCATACCCCAGTGAGAGTCAGTGTGTGTGTGTGTGTGTGAGCCCATACCCCAGTGAGAGTCAGTGTGTGTGTGTGTGTGTGTGTGTGAGCCCGTACCCCAGTGAGAGTATCTGTGTGTGTGTGAGCCCATACCCCAGTGAGAGTCAGTGTGTGTGTGTGTGAGCCCGTACCCCAGTGAGGGTCAGTGTGTGTGTGTGTGTGTGTGTGAGCCCGTACCCCAGTGAGAGTCAGTGTGTGTGTGTGTGGTGTGAGCCCGTACCCCAGTGAGAGTCAGTGTGTGTGTGAGCCCGTACCCCAGTGAGGGTCAGTGTGTGTGTGTGTGTGTGTGTGTGTGAGCCCATACCCCAGTGAGAGTCTCTGTGTGTGTGTGTGTGTGTGTGAGCGCGTACCCCAGTGAGAGTCAGTGTGTGTGTGTGTGTGTGAGCCCGTACCCCAGTGAGAGTCAATGTGTGTGTGAGCCCGTACCCCAGTGAGGGTCAGTGTGTGTGTGAGCCTGTACCCCAGTGAGAGTCAGTGTGTGTGTGTGTGAGCCCGTACCCCAGTGAGGGTCAGTGTGTGTGTGTGTGAGCCCGAACCCCAGTGAGGGTCAGTGTGTGTGTGTGTGTGTGAGTCCGTACCCCAGTGAGAGTCTCTGTGTGTGTGTGTGAGCCCGTACCCCAGTGAGAGTCAGTGTGTGTGTGTGAGCCCATACCCCAGTGAGAGTCAGTGTGTGTGTGTGTGTGTGAGCCCATACCCCAGTGAGAGTCAGTGTGTGTGTGTGTGTGTGAGCCCATACCCCAGTGAGAGTCAGTGTGTGTGTGTGTGTGACCCCATACCCCAGTGAGAGTCAGTGTGTGTGTGTGTGTGTGTGAGCCCATACCCCAGTGAGGGTCAGTGTGTGTGTGTGTGAGCCCGTACCCCAGTGAGAGTCAGTGTGTGTGTGTGTGTGTGTGTGAGGCGATACCCCAGTGAGAGTCAGTGTGTGTGTGTGTGTGACCCCATACCCCAGTGAGAGTCAGTGTGTGTGTGTGTGTGTGAGCCCATACCCCAGTGAGGGTCAGTGTGTGTGTGTGTGTGACCCCATACCCCAGTGAGAGTCAGTGTGTGTGTGTGTGTGTGAGCCCATACCCCAGTGAGGGTCAGTGTGTGTGTGTGTGAGCCCGTACCCCAGTGAGAGTCAGTGTGTGTGTGTGTGTGTGAGCCCGTACCCCAGTGAGGGTCAGTGTGTGTGTGAGCCCGTACCCCAGTGTGGGTCAGTGTGTGTCTGTGTGTGTGTGTGAGCCCATACCCCAGTGAGAGTCAGTGTGTGTGTGTGTGTGACCCCATACCCCAGTGAGAGTCAGTGTGTGTGTGTGTGTGTGAGCCCATACCCCAGTGAGGGTCAGTGTGTGTGTGTGTGAGCCCGTACCCCAGTGAGAGTCAGTGTGTGTGTGTGTGTGTGAGCCCGTACCCCAGTGAGGGTCAGTGTGTGTGTGAGCCCGTACCCCAGTGTGGGTCAGTGTGTGTCTGTGTGTGTGTGTGAGCCCGTACCCCAGTGAGGGTCAGTGTGTGTGTGTGTGTGTGTGAGCCCGTACCCCAGTGAGAGTCAGTGTGTGTGTGTGTGTGTGTGTGAGCCCGTACCCCAGTGAGAGTCAGTGTGTGTGTGTGTGTGAGCCCGTACCCCAGTGAGAGTCAGTGTGTGTGTGAGCCCGTACCCCAGTGAGAGTCAGTGTGTGTGTGTGTGTGTGTGTGAGCCCGTACCCCAGTGAGAGTCAGTGTGTGTGTGTGTGTGAGCCCGTACCCCAGTGAGAGTCAGTGTGTGTGTGTGTGTGTGTGAGCCCGTACCCCAGTGAGAGTCAGTGTGTGTGTGTGTGTGAGCCCGTACCCCAGTGAGAGTCAGTGTGTGTGTGTGTGTGAGCCCGTACCCCAGTGAGGGTCAGTGTGTGTGTGTGTGTGTGCGAGCCCGTACCCCAGTGAGAGTCAGTGTGTGTGTGTGTGTGTGTGTGTGTGTGAGCCCGTACCCCAGTGAGAGTCAGTGTGTGTGTGTGTGTGACCCCATACCCCAGTGAAGGTCAGTGTGTGTGTGTGTGTGTGTGTGTGAGCCCATACCCCAGTGAGAGTCAGTGTGCGTGTGAGCCCGTACCCCAGTGAGAGTCAGTGTGTGTGTGAGCCCGTACCCCAGTGAGAGTCAGTGTGTGTGTGTGAGCCCGTACCCCAGTGAGAGTCAGTGTGTGTGTGTGTGTGTGAGCCCGTACCCCAGTGAGGGTCAGTGTGTGTGTGTGTGTGTGTGAGCCCGTACCCCAGTGAGGGTCAGTGTGTGTGTGTGTGTGTGTGTGTGTGAGCCCGTACCCCAGTGAGAGTCAGTGTGTGTGTGTGTGTGAGCCCGTACCCCAGTGAGAGTCAGTGTGTGTGTGTGTGTGTGTGTGTGTGAGCCCATACCCCAGTGAGAGTCAGTGTGTGTGTGTGTGAGCCTGTACCCCAGTTAGAGTCAGTGTGTGTGTGTATGAGCCCATACCCCAGTGAGAGTCAGTGTGTGTGTGTGAGCCCGTACCCCAGTGAGAGTCAGTGTGTGTGTGTGAGCCCGTACCCCAGTGAGAGTCAGTGTGTGTGTGTGTGTGTGAGCCCGTACCCCAGTGACAGTCAGTGTGTGTGTGTGTGTGTGTGTGAGCCCGTACCCCAGTGAGAGTCAGTGTGTGTGTGTGAGCCCGTACCCCAGTGAGAGTCAGTGTGTGTGTGTGTGTGTGTGAGCCCATACCCCAGTGAGAGTCAGTGTGTGTGTGTGTGTGTGTGTGAGCCCGTACCCCAGTGAGGGTCAGTGTGTGTGTGTGTGTGTGTGAGCCCATACCCCAGTGAGAGTCAGTGTGTGTGTGTGTGAGCCCGTACCCCAGTGAGAGTCAGTGTGTGTGTGTGTGTGAGCCCGTACCCCAGTGAGAGTCAGTGTGTGTGTGTGTGTGAGCCCATACCCCAGTGAGAGTCAGTGTGTGTGTGTGTGTGTGTGTGTGTGAGCCCGTACCCCAGTGAGGGTCAGTGTGTGTGTGTGTGTGTGATCCCATACCCCAGTGAGAGTCAGTGTGTGTGTGTGTGAGCCTGTACCCCAGTGAGAGTCAGTGTGTGTGTGTGTGTGTGTGTTAGCCCGTACCCCAGTGAGAGTCAGTGTGTGTGTGTGTGTGAGCCCATACCCCAGTGAGAGTCAGTGTGTGTGTGTGTGTGAGCCCATACCCCAGTGAGAGTCAGTGTGTGTGTGTGTGTGTGTGTGTGAGCCCGTACCCCAGTGAGGGTCAGTGTGTGTGTGTGTGTGTGATCCCATGCCCCAGTGAGAGTCAGTCTGTGTGTGTGTGTGTGTGAGCCCGTACCCCAGTGAGAGTCAGTGTGTGTGTGTGTGTGTGAGCGCGTACCCCAGTGAGGGTCAGTGTGTGTGTGTGTGTGATCCCATACCCCAGTGAGAGTCAGTGTGTGTGTGTGTGAGCCCGTACCCCAGTGAGGGTCAGTGTGTGTGTGTGTGTGTGTGTGTGAGCCCGTACCCCAGTGAGAGTCAGTGTGTGTGTGTGTGTGTGTGAGCCCGTACCCCAGTGAGGGTCAGTGTGTGTGTGTGTGTGTGTGTGTGTGTGTGTGTGAGCCCATACCCCAGTGAGAGTCTGTGTGTGTGTGAGCCCATACCCCAGTGAGAGTCAGTGTGTGCGTGTGAGCCCGTACCCCAGTGAGGGTCAGTGTGTGTGTGTGTGTGAGCCCATACCCCAGTGAGAGTCAGTGTGTGTGTGTGTGTGTGAGCCCGTACCCCAGTGAGAGTCAGTGTGTGTGTGTGTGTGTGTGTGTGTGTGAGCCCATACCCCAGTGAGAGTCAGTGTGTGTGTGTGTGTGAGCTCGTACCCCAGTGAGAGTCAGTGTGTGTGTGTGTGTGAGCCCGTACCCCAGTGAGAGTCAGTGTGTGTGTGTGTGTGAGCCCGTACCCCAGTGAGAGTCAGTGTGTGTGTGTGTGTGAGCTCGTACCCCAGTGAGAGTCAGTGTGTGTGTGTGTGTGAGCCCGTACCCCAGTGAGAGTCAGTGTGTGTGTGTGTGTGAGCCCGTACCCCAGTGAGAGTCAGTGTGTGTGTGTGTGTGGGAGCCCATAACCCAGTGAGAGTCAGAGTGTGTGTGTGTGTGAGCCTGTACCCCAGTGAGAGTCAGTGTGTGTGTGTGTGTGAGCCCATACCCCAGTGAGAGACAGTGTGTGTGTGTGTGTGTGAGCCCGTACCCCAGTGAGAGTCAGTGTGTGTGTGCGTGTGTGAGCCCATACCCCAGTGAGAGTCAGTGTGTGTGTGTGTGTGAGCCCGTACCCCAGTGAGGGTCAGTGTGTGTGTGTATGAGCCCATACCCCAGTGAGAGTCAGTGTGTGTGTGTGTGTGTGTGTGAGCCCGTACCCCAGTGAGAGTCAGTGTGTGTGTGTGTGTGAGCCCATACCCCAGTGAGAATCAGTGTGTGTGTGTGTGTGTGTGTGTGTGTGAGCCCATACCCCAGTGAGAGTCAGTGTGTGTGTGTGTGTGAGCCCGTACCCCAGTGAGGGTCAGTGTGTGTGTGTATGAGCCCATACCCCAGTGAGAGTCAGTGTGTGTGTGTGTGTGTGTGTGAGCCCATACCCCAGTGAGAGTCAGTGTGTGTGTGTGTGTGTGTGAGTCCATACCCCAGTGAGAGTCAGTGTGTGTGTGTGTGTGTATGAGCCTGTACCCCAGTGAGAGACAGTGTGTGTGTGTGTGTGAGCCCGTACCCCAGTGAGAGTCAGTGTGTGTGTGTGTGTGTGAGCCCGTACCCCAGTGAGGGTCAGTGTGTGTGTGAGCCCATACCCCAGTGAGAGTCAGTGTGTGTGTGTGTGTGAGCCCGTACCCCAGTGAGGGTCAGTGTGTGTGTGTGTGTGTGTGAGCCCATACCCCAGTAAGAGTCAGTGTGTGTGTGTGTGTGTGTGTGTGTGTGTGAGCCCATACCCCAGTGAGAGACAGTGTGTGTGTGTGTGTGAGCCCATACCCCAGTGAGAGACAGTGTGTGTGAGCCCGTACCCCAGTGAGAGTCAGTGTGTGTGTGTGAGCCCATACCCCAGTGAGAGACAGTGTGTGTGTGTCTGTGTGAGCCCGTACCCCAGTGAGAGTCAGTGTGTGTGTGTGTGTGTGTGTGAGCCCATACCCCAGTGAGAGTCAGTGTGTGTGTGTGTGTGTGTGTGTGTGTGTGAGCCCATACCCCAGTGAGAGTCAGTGTGTGTGTGTGTTAGCCCGTACCCCAGTGAGGGTCAGTGTGTGTGTGTATGAGCCCATACCCCAGTGAGAGTCAGTGTGTGTGTGTGTGTGTGTGTGTGTGAGCCCATACCCCAGTGAGAGTCAGTGTGTGTGTGTGTGTGTGTGTGTGTGAGCCTGTACCCCAGTGAGAGACTGTGTGTGTGTGTGAGCCCATACCCCAGTGAGAGTCAGTGTGTGTGTGTGTGTGTGTGTGAGCCCGTACCCCAGTGAGAGTCAGTGTGTGTGTGTGTGTGTGAGCCCATACCCCAGTGAGAGTCAGTGTGTGTGTGTGTGTGTGTGTGTGTGTGCCCATACCCCAGTGAGAGTCAGTGTGTGTGTGTGTGTGTGTGAGCCTGTACCCCAGTGAGAGACAGTGTGTGTGTGTGAGCCCATACCCCAGTGAGAGTCAGTGTGTGTGTGTGTGTGTGAGCCCGTACCCCAGTGAGGGTCAGTGTGTGTGAGCCCGTACCCCAGTGAGAGACAGTGTGTGTGTGTCTGTGTGTGTGAGCCCATACCCCAGTGAGAGTCAGTTTGTGTGTGTGTGTGTGTGTGTGTGTGTGAGCCCGTACCCCAGTGAGGGTCAGTGTGTGTGTGTGTGTGTGTGTGTGTGAGCCCGTACCCCAGTGAGGGTCAGTGTGTGTGTGTGTGTGTGAGCCCGTACCCCAGTGAGGGTCAGTGTGTGTGTGTGTGTGAGCCCATACCCCAGTGAGAGTCAGTGTGTGTGTGTGTGTGTGTGTGTGTGTGTGTGTGTGAGCCCGTACCCCAGTGAGAGTCAGTGTGTGTGTGTGTGTGTGAGCCCATACCCCAGTGAGAGTCAGTGTGTGTGTGTGTGTGTGTGTGTGTGAGCCCGTACCCCAGTGAGAGTCAGTGTGTGTGTGTGTGTGTGTGTGTGTGTGAGCCCGTACCCCAGTGAGGGTCAGTGTGTGTGTGTGTGTGTGAGCCCGTACCCCAGTGAGAGTCAGTGTGTGTGTGTGTGTGTGTGTGAGCCCATACCCCAGTGAGAGTCAGTGTGTGTGTGTGTGTGTGTGTGTGGGAGCCCATACCCCAGTGAGAGTCAGTGTGTGTGTGTGTTAGCCCGTACCCCAGTGAGGGTCAGTGTGTGTGAGTGTGTGTGAGCCCATACCCCAGTTAGAGTCAGTGTGTGTGTGTGTTAGCCCGTACCCCAGTGAGGGTCAGTGTGTGTGTGTATGAGCCCATACCCCAGTGAGAGTCAGTGTGTGTGTGTGTGTGTGAGCCCGTACCCCAGTGAGAGTCAGTGTGTGTGTGTGTGTGTGTGTGAGCCCATACCCCAGTGAGAGTCAGTGTGTGTGTGTGTGTGTGTGAGCCCATACCCCAGTGAGAGTCAGTGTGTGTGTGTGTGTGAGCCCGTACCCCAGTGAGGGTCAGTGTGTGTGTGTGTGTGTGTGTGTGTGTGAGCCCATACCCCAGTGAGAGTCAGTGTGTGTGTGTGTGTGAGCCCGTACCCCAGTGAGGGTCAGTGTGTGCGTGTGTGTGTGAGCCCGTACCCCAGTGAGGGTCAGTGTGTGTGTGTGTGTGAGCCCATACCCCAGTGAGAGTCAGTGTGTGTGTGTGTGTGTGTGTGTGTGTGAGCCCGTACCCCAGTGAGAGTCAGTGTGTGTGTGTGTGTGAGCCCATACCCCAGTGAGAGTTAGTGTGTGTGTGTGTGTGTGAGCCCGTACCCCAGTGAGAGTCAGTGTGTGTGTGTGTGTGTGAGCCCATACCCCAGTGAGAGTCAGTGTGTGTGTGTGTGAGCCCGTACCCCAGTGAGGGTCAGTGTGTGTGAGCCCGTACCCCAGTGAGAGTCAGTGTGTGTGTGTGTGTGTGTGAGCCCATACCCCAGTGAGAGTCAGTGTGTGTGTGTGTGTGTGTGTGTGTGTGAGCCCATACCCCAGTAAGAGTCAGTGTGTGTGTATGTGAGCCCGTACCCCAGTGAGGGTCAGTGTGTGTGTGAGCCCATACCCCAGTGAGAGTCAGTGTGTGTGTGAGCCCGTCCCCCAGTAAGAGTCAGTGTGTGTGTGTGTGTGTGTGTGAGCCCATACCCCAGTGAGAGTCAGTGTGTGTGTGTGTGAGCCCATAGCCCAGTGAGAGTCAGTGTGTGTGTGTGAGTGAGCCCATACGCAGTGAGAGTCAGTGTCTGTGTGTGTGTGTGTGTGTGTGTGAGCCCATACCCCAGTGAGAGTCAGTGTGTGTGTGTGTGAGCCCATACCCCAGTGAGAGTCAGTGTCTGTGTGTGTGTGTGTGTGTGTGAGCCCATACCCCAGTGAGAGTCAGTGTGTGTGTGTGTGTGAGCCCATACCCCAGTGAGAGTCAGTGTGTGTGTGAGCCCATACCCCAGTGAGGGTCAGTGTGTGTGTGTGTGTGTGTGAGCCCATACCCCAGTGAGGGTCAGTGTGTGTGTGTGTGTGTGTGTGTGAGCCCATACCCCAGTGAGGGTCAGTGTGTGTGTGTGTGTGTGTGTGTGAGCCCATACCCCAGTGAGGGTCAGTGTGTGTGTGTGAGCCCGTACCCCAGTGAGAGTCAGTGTGTGTGTGTGTGTGAGCCCATACCCCAGTGAGGGTCAGTGTGTGTGTGTGAGCCCGTACCCCAGTGAGAGTCTGTGTGTGTGTGTGTGTGTGAGCCCGTACCCCAGTGAGGGTCAGTGTGTGTGTGTGTGTGAGCCCGTACCCCAGTGAGAGTCAGTGTGTGTGTGTGTGTGAGCCCATACCCCAGTGTGGGTCAGTGTGTGTGTGTGTGTGAGCCCGTACTCCAGTGAGAGTCAGTGTGTGTGTGTGTGTGTGAGCCCGTACCCCAGTGAGAGTCAGTGTGTGTGTGTGTGTGAGCCCATACCCCAGTGAGGGTCAGTGTGTGTGTGTGAGCCCGTACCCCAGTGAGAGTCTGTGTGTGTGTGTGTGTGTGAGCCCGTACCCCAGTGAGGGTCAGTGTGTGTGTGTGTGTGAGCCCGTACCCCAGTGAGAGTCAGTGTGTGTGTGTGTGTGAGCCCATACCCCAGTGTGGGTCAGTGTGTGTGTGTGTGTGAGCCCGTACTCCAGTGAGAGTCAGTGTGTGTGTGTGTGTGTGAGCCCGTACCCCAGTGAGAGTCAGTGTGTGTGTGAGCCCGTACCCCAGTGAGAGTCAGTGTGTGTGTGTGCGTGAGCCCATACCCCAGTGAGAGTCAGTGTGTGTGTGTGTGTGTGAGCCCATACCCCAGTGAGAGTCAGTGTGCGTGTGTGTGTGAGCCCATACCCCAGTGAGAGTCAGTGTGTGTGTGTGTGTGTGAGCCCATACCCCAGTGAGAGTCTGTGTGTGAGTGTGTGTGTGAGCCCGTACCCCAGTGAGAGTCTGTGTGTGAGTGTGTGTGTGAGCCCGTACCCCAGTGAGGGTCAGTGTGTGTGTGTGTGTGAGCCCATACCCCAGTGAGAGTCAGTGTGTGTGTGTGTGTTGAGCCCGTACCCCAGTGAGAGTCAGTGTGTGTGTGTGTGTGAGCCCATACCCCAGTGAGAGTCAGTGTGTGTGTGTGTGTGTGTGAGCCCATACCCCAGTGAGAGTCTGTGTGTGTGTGTGTGTGAGCCCATACCCCAGTGAGAGTCAGTGTGTGTGTGTGTGTGTGTGTGTGTGTGAGCCCATACCCCAGTGAGAGTCAGTGTGCGTGTGTGTGTGAGCCCATACCCCAGTGAGAGTCAGTGTGCGTGTGTGTGTGAGCCCATACCCCAGTGAGAGTCAGTGTGTGTGCGTGTGTGTGTGAGCCCATACCCCAGTGAGAGTCAGTGTGTGTGTGTGTGTGTGAGCCCATACCCCAGTGAGAGTCAGTGTGTGTGTGTGTGTGAGCCCGTACCCCAGTGAGGGTCAGTGTGTGCGTGTGTGTGTGAGCCCGTACCCCAGTGAGGGTCAGTGTGTGTGTGTGTGTGAGCCCATATCCCAGTGAGAGTCAGTGTGTGTGTGTGTGTGTGTGTGTGTGTGAGCCCGTACCCCAGTGAGAGTCAGTGTGTGTGTGTGTGTGAGCCCATACCCCAGTGAGAGTTAGTGTGTGTGTGTGTGAGCCCGTACCCCAGTGAGAGTCAGTGTGTGTGTGTGTGTGTGTGTGTGTGAGCCCATACCCCAGTGAGAGTCAGTGTGTGTGTGTGTGAGCCCGTACCCCAGTGAGGGTCAGTGTGTGTGTGTGTGTGTGTGAGCCCATACCCCAGTGAGAGTCAGTGTGTGTGTGTGTGTGTGTGTGTGTGAGCCCATACCCCAGTAAGAGTCAGTGTGTGTGTATGTGAGCCCGTACCCCAGTGAGGGTCAGTGTGTGTGTGTGTGTGAGCCCATACCCCAGTGAGAGTCAGTGTGTGTGTGTGTGTGTGAGCCCGTCCCCCAGTAAGAGTCAGTGTGTGTGTGTGTGTGTGTGTGTGAGCCCATACCCCAGTGAGAGTCAGTGTGTGTGTGTGTGAGCCCATAGCCCAGTGAGAGTCAGTGTGTGTGTGTGTGTGAGCCCATACCCAGTGAGAGTCAGTGTCTGTGTGTGTGTGTGTGTGTGTGAGCCCATACCCCAGTGAGAGTCAGTGTGTGTGTG
Source organism: Chiloscyllium punctatum (assembly GCF_047496795.1). NCBI lineage: Eukaryota > Metazoa > Chordata > Chondrichthyes > Orectolobiformes > Hemiscylliidae > Chiloscyllium > Chiloscyllium punctatum. The sequence goes on from NC_092772.1 coordinate 45,349,634, forward strand.
TGTGAGCCCGTACCCCAGTGAGAGTCAGTGTCTGTGTGTGTGTGTGTGTGTGTGAGCCCATACCCCAGTGAGAGTCAGTGTGTGTGTGTGTGTGAGCCCATACCCCAGTGAGAGTCAGTGTGTGTGTGAGCCCATACCCCAGTGAGGGTCAGTGTGTGTGTGTGTGTGTGTGAGCCCATACCCCAGTGAGGGTCAGTGTGTGTGTGTGTGTGTGTGTGAGCCCATACCCCAGTGAGGGTCAGTGTGTGTGTGTGTGTGTGTGTGAGCCCATACCCCAGTGAGGGTCAGTGTGTGTGTGTGAGCCCGTACCCCAGTGAGAGTCAGTGTGTGTGTGTGTGTGTGAGCCCATACCCCAGTGAGGGTCAGTGTGTGTGTGTGAGCCCGTACCCCAGTGAGAGTCTGTGTGTGTGTGTGTGTGTGTGTGAGCCCGTACCCCAGTGAGGGTCAGTGTGTGTGTGTGTGTGAGCCCGTACCCCAGTGAGAGTCAGTGTGTGTGTGTGTGTGTGAGCCCGTACCCCAGTGAGAGTCAGTGTGTGTGTGTGTGTGAGCCCATACCCCAGTGAGGGTCAGTGTGTGTGTGTGTGTGAGCCCGTACCCCAGTGAGAGTCAGTGTGTGTGTGTGTGTGTGAGCCCGTACCCCAGTGAGAGTCAGTGTGTGTGTGTGTGTGTGTGAGCCCGTACCCCAGTGAGAGTCAGTGTGTGTGTGTGCGTGAGCCCATACCCCAGTGAGAGTCAGTGTGTGTGTGTGTGTGTGAGCCCATACCCCAGTGAGAGTCAGTGTGCGTGTGTGTGTGAGCCATTACCCCAGTGAGAGTCAGTGTGTGTGTGTGTGTGTGAGCCCATACCCCAGTGAGAGTCTGTGTGTGAGTGTGTGTGTGAGCCCGTACCCCAGTGAGAGTCTGTGTGTGAGTGTGTGTGTGAGCCCGTACCCCAGTGAGGGTCAGTCTGTGTGTGTGTGTGAGCCCATACCCCAGTGAGAGTCAGTGTGTGTGTGTGTGTGAGCCCGTACCCCAGTGAGAGTCAGTGTGTGTGTGTGTGTGAGCCCATACCCCAGTGAGAGTCAGTGTGTGTGTGTGTGTGTGTGAGCCCATACCCCAGTGAGAGTCTGTGTGTGTGTGTGTGTGAGCCCATACCCCAGTGAGAGTCAGTGTGTGTGTGTGTGTGTGTGTGTGTGTGTGAGCCCATACCCCAGTGAGAGTCAGTGTGCGTGTGTGTGTGAGCCCATACCCCAGTGAGAGTCAGTGTGCGTGTGTGTGTGAGCCCATACCCCAGTGAGAGTCAGTGTGTGTGCGTGTGTGTGTGAGCCCATACCCCAGTGAGGGTCAGTGTGTGTGTGTGTGAGCCTGTACCCCAGTGAGAGTCAGTGTGTGTGCGTGTGTGTGTGAGCCCATACCCCAGTGAGGGTCAGTGTGTGTGTGTGTGAGCCCGTACCCCAGTGAGAGTCAGTGTGTGTGTGTGTGTGAGCCCATACCCCAGTGAGAGTCAGTGTGTGTGTGTGAGCCCATACCCCAGTGAGGGTCAGTGTGTGTGTGTGTGTGTGTGAGCCCATACCCCAGTGAGAGTCAGTGTGTGTGTGTGTGTGTGTGAGCCCATACCCCAGTGAGGGTCAGTGTGTGTGTGTGTGTGTGAGCCCATACCCCAGTGAGAGTCAGTGTGTGTGTGTGTGTGTGACCCCATACCCCAGTGAGGGTCAGTGTGTGTGTGTGTGTGTGAGCCCATACCCCAGTGAGAGTCAGTGTGTGTGTGTGTGTCTGTGACCCCATACCCCAGTGAGGGTCAGTGTGTGTGTGTGTGTGTGTGTGTGTGTGAGCCCATACCCCAGTGAGGGTCAGTGTGTGTGTGTGTGTGAGCCGTACCCCTGTGAGAGTCAGTGTGTGTGTGTGTGTGAGCCCATACCCCAGTGAGAGTCAGTGTGTGTGTGTGTGACCCCATACCCCAGTGAGAGTCAGTGTGTGTGTGTGTGACCCCATACCCCAGTGAGAGTCAGTGTGTGTGTGTGTGACCCCATACCCCAGTGAGAGTCAGTGTGTGTGTGTGTGTGTGTGTGTGTGTGTGTGTGAGCCCATACCCCAGTGAGAGTCAGTGTGTGTGTGTGTGTGACCCCATACCCCAGTGAGAGTCAGTGTGTGTGTGTGTGTGTGTGAGCCCATACCCCAGTGAGAGTCAGTGTGTGTGTGTGTGTGAGCCCATACCCCAGTGAGAGTCAGTGTGTGTGTGTGTGACCCCATACCCCAGTGAGAGTCAGTGTGTGTGTGTGTGACCCCATACCCCAGTGAGAGTCAGTGTGTGTGTGTGTGACCCCATACCCCAGTGAGAGTCAGTGTGTGTGTGTGTGTGTGTGTGTGAGTGAGCCCATACCCCAGTGAGAGTCAGTGTGTGTGTGTGTGTGACCCCATACCCCAGTGAGAGTCAGTGTGTGTGTGTGTGTGTGTGAGCCCATACCCCAGTGAGAGTCAGTGTGTGTGTGTGTGTGTGTGTGAGCCCGTACCCCAGTGAGAGTCAGTGTGTGTGTGTGTGTGGGAGCCCGTACCCCAGTGAGAGTCAGTGTGTGTGTGTGTATGAGCCCATACCCCAGTGAGGGTCAGTGTGTGTGTGTGTGTGTGAGCCCATACCCCAGTGAGAGTCTGTGTGTGTGTGTGTGTGTGAGCCCATACCCCAGTGAGAGTCTGTGTGTGTGTGTCTGTGTGTGAGCCCATACCCCAGTGAGAGTCTGTGTGTGTGTGTGTGTGTGTGAGCCCATACCCCAGTGAGAGTCAGTGTGTGTGTGTGTGTGTGTGTGTCAGCCCATACCCCAGTGAGAGTCTGTGTGTGTGTGTGTGTGTGAGCCCATACCCCAGTGAGAGTCTGTGTGTGTGTGTGTGAGCCCATACCCCAGTGAGAGTCAGTGTGTGTGTGTGTGTGTGAGCCCGTACCCCAGTGAGAGTCAGTGTGTGTGTGTGTGAGCCAATACCCCAGTGAGAGTCTGTGTGTGTGTGTGTGTGTGTGTGAGCCCATACCCCAGTGAGAGTCAGTGTGTTTGTGTGTGAGCCCGTACCCCAGTGAGAGTCAGTGTGTGTGTGTGTGAGCCCGTACCCCAGTGAGAGTCAGTGTGTGTGTGTGTGTGTGTGAGCCCATACCCCAGTGAGAGTCAGTGTGTGTGTGTGTGAACCCGTACCCCAGTGAGAGTCAGTGTGTGTGTGTGTGTGTGAGCCCGTACCCCAGTGAGAGTCAGTGTGTGTGTGTGTGAGCCCATACCCCAGTGAGAGTCAGTGTGTGTGTGTGTGTGAGCCCGTACCCCAGTGAGAGTCAGTGTGTGTGTGTGTGTGAGCCCGTACCCCAGTGAGGGTCAGTGTGTGTGTGTGTGTGTGTGACCCCATACCCCAGTGACAGTCAGTGTGTGTGTGTGTGTGTGTGTGTGTGTGTGAGCCCATACCCCAGTGAGAGTCAGTGTGTGTGTGTGTGTGTGAGCCCGTACCCCAGTGAGAGTCAGTGTGTGTGTGTGTATGAGCCCATGCCCCAGTGAGAGTCAGTGTGTGTGTGTGTGTGTGAGCCCGTACCCCAGTGAGAGTCAGTGTGTGTGTGTGTGTGTGTGTGTGTGAGCCCATACCCCAGTGAGAGTCAGTGTGTGTGTGTGTGAGCCCATACCCCAGTGAGAGTCAGTGTGTGTGTGTGTGTGTGAGCCCGTACCCCAGTGAGAGTCAGTGTGTGTGTGTGTGAGCCCATACCCCAGTGAGAGTCTGTGTGTGTGTGTGTGTGTGAGCCCATACCCCAGTGAGAGTCAGTGTGTGTGTGTGTGAGCCCGTACCCCAGTGAGAGTCAGTGTGTGTGTGTGTGAGCCCGTACCCCAGTGAGAGTCAGTGTGTGTGTGTGTGTGTGTGTGAGCCCATACCCCAGTGAGAGTCAGTGTGTGTGTGTGTGAACCCGTACCCCAGTGAGAGTCAGTGTGTGTGTGTGTGTGTGAGCCCGTACCCCAGTGAGAGTCAGTGTGTGTGTGTGTGAGCCCATACCCCAGTGAGAGTCAGTGTGTGTGTGTGTGTGAGCCCGTACCCCAGTGAGAGTCAGTGTGTGTGTGTGTGTGAGCCCGTACCCCAGTGAGGGTCAGTGTGTGTGTGTGTGTGTGTGACCCCATACCCCAGTGAGAGTCAGTGTGTGTGTGTGTGTGTGTGTGTGTGTGAGCCCATACCCCAGTGAGAGTCAGTGTGTGTGTGTGTGTGAGCCCGTACCCCAGTGAGAGTCAGTGTGTGTGTGTGTATGAGCCCATACCCCAGTGAGAGTCAGTGTGTGTGTGTGTGTGTGTGAGCCCATACCCCAGTGAGAGTCAGTGTGTGTGTGTGTATGTGAGCCCATACCCCAGTGAGAGTCTGTGTGTGTGTGTGTGTGAGCCCATACCCCAGTGAGAGTCAGTGTGTGTGTGTGTGTGTGAGCCCATACCCCAGTGAGAGTCTGTGTGTGTGTGTGTGTGTGAGCCCATACCCCAGTGAGAGTCTGTGTGTGTGTGTGTGAGCCCATACCCCAGTGAGAGTCAGTGTGTGTGTGTGTGTGTGTATGTGTGAGCCCGTACCCCAGTGAGAGTCAGTGTGTGTGTGTGTGTGTGTGTGTGAGCCCATACCCCAGTGAGAGTCTGTGTGTGTGTGAGCCCATACCCCAGTGAGAGTCAGTGTGTGTGTGTGTGTGAGCCCGTACCCCAGTGAGAGTCAGTGTGTGTGTGTGTGAGCCCGTACCCCAGTGAGAGTCAGTGTGTGTGTGTGTGTGTGTGAGCCCATACCCCAGTGAGAGTCAGTGTGTGTGTGTGTGAGCCCGTACCCCAGTGAGAGTCAGTGTGTGTGTGTGTGTGAGCCCGTACCCCACTGAGAGTCAGTGTGTGTGTGTGTGAGCCCATACCCCAGTGTGGGTCAGTGTGTGTGTGTGTGTGAGCCCGTACCCCAGTGAGAGTCAGTGTGTGTGTGTGTGTGAGCCCGTACCCCAGTGAGGGTCAGTGTGTGTGTGTGTGTGAGCCCATACCCCAGTGAGGGTCAGTGTGTGTGTGAGCCCGTACCCCAGTGAGAGTCAGTGTGTGTGTGTGTGTGAGCCTGTACCCCAGTGAGAGTCAGTGTGTGTGTGTGTGTGAGCCCGTACCCCAGTGAGAGTCAGTGTGTGTGTGTGTGTGTGAGCCCGTACCCCAGTGAGAGTCAGTGTGTGTGTGTGTGTGAGCCCGTACCCCAGTGAGAGTCAGTGTGTGTGTGTGTGTGTGTGTGTGTGAGCCCGTACCCCAGTGAGAGTCAGTGTGTGTGTGTGTGAGCCCGTACCCCAGTGAGAGTCTGTGTGTGTGTGTGTGTGAGCCGGTACCCCAGTGAGAGTCAGTGTGTGTGTGTGTGTGAGCCCGTACCCCAGTGAGAGTCAGTGTGTGTGTGTGTGTGAGCCTGTACCCCAGTGAGAGTCAGTGTGTGTGTGTGTGTGAGCCCGTACCCCAGTGAGAGTCAGTGTGTGTGTGTGTGTGTGTGAGCCCATACCCCAGTGAGAGTCAGTGTGTGTGAGCCCGTACCCCAGTGAGAGTCAGTGTGTGTGTGTGTGTGTGTGAGCCCGTACCCCAGTGAGAGTCAGTGTGTGTGTGTGTGTGTGAGCCCATACCCCAGTGAGAGTCAGTGTGTGTGTGTGTGTGTGTGTGTGAGCCCGTACCCCAGTGAGGGTCAGTGTGTGTGTGTGTGTGTGGGAGCCCGTACCCCAGTGAGAGTCAGTGTGTGTGTGTGTATGAGCCCATACCCCAGTGAGAGTCAGTGTGCGTGTGTGTGTGTGAGCCCGTACCCCAGTGAGAGTCAGTGTGTGTGTGTGTGTGAGCCTGTACCCCAGTGAGAGTCAGTGTGTGTGTGTGTGTGTGTGTGAGCCCGTACCCCAGTGAGGGTCAGTGTGTGTGTGTGTGTGTGAGCCCGTACCCCAGTGAGAGTCAGTGTGTGTGTGTGAGCCCGTACCCCAGTGAGAGTCAGTGTGTGTGTGTGTGTGTGTGTGTGAGCCCGTACCCCAGTGAGAGTCAGTGTGTGTGTGTGTGTGAGCCCGTACCCCAGTGAGAGTCTGTGTGTGTGTGTGTGTGTGAGCCCGTACCCCAGTGAGAGTCAGTGTGTGTGTGTGTGTGAGCCCGTACCCCAGTGAGAGTCAGTGTGTGTGTGTGTGTGAGCCTGTACCCCAGTGAGAGTCAGTGTGTGTGTGTGTGTGAGCCCGTACCCCAGTGAGAGTCAGTGTGTGTGTGTGTGTGTGTGAGCCCATACCCCAGTGAGAGTCAGTGTGTGTGTGTGTGTGTGAGCCCATACCCCAGTGAGAGTCAGTGTGTGTGTGTGTGTGTGTGTGTGTGAGCCCGTACCCCAGTGAGAGTCAGTGTGTGTGTGTGTGTGTGAGCCCATACCCCAGTGAGAGTCAGTGTGTGTGTGTGAGCCCGTACCCCAGTGAGGGTCAGTGTGTGTGTGTGTGTGGGAACCCGTACCCCAGTGAGAGTCAGTGTGTGTGTGTGTATGTGCCCATACCCCAGTGAGAGTCAGTGTGTGTGTGTGTGTGTGAGCCCGTACCCCAGTGAGAGTCAGTGTGTGTGTGTGTGTGAGCCTGTACCCCAGTGAGAGTCAGTGTGTGTGTGTGTGTGTGTGAGCCCGTACCCCAGTGAGGGTCAGTGTGTGTGTGTGTGTGAACCCGTACCCCAGTGAGGGTCAGTGTGTGTGTGTGTGTGTGTGTGTGAGCCCATACCCCAGTGAGAGTCAGTGTGTGTGTGTGAGCCCATACCCCAGTGAGAGTCAGTGTGTGTGTGTGAGCCCGTACCCCAGTGAGAGTCAGTGTGTGTGTGTGTGTGTGAGCCCGTACCCCAGTGAGAGTCAGTGTGTGTGTGTGTGTGAGCCCGTAACCCAGTGAGAGTCTATGTGTGTGTGTGTGTGTGTGAGCCCGTACCCCAGTGAGAGTCAGTGTGTGTGTGTGTGAGCCCGTACCCCAGTGAGAGTCAGTGTGTGTGAGCCCATACCCCAGTGAGAGTCAGTGTGTGTGTGTGTGAGTGTGTGTGTGAGCCCGTACCCCAGTGAGAGTCAGTGTGTGTGTGTGTGTGTGAGCCCATACCCCAGTGAGAGTCAGTGTGTGTGTGTGTGAGCCCGTACCCCAGTGAGAGTCAGTGTGTGTGTGTGTGTGAGCCCGTACCCCACTGAGAGTCAGTGTGTGTGTGTGTGAGCCCATACCCCAGTGTGGGTCAGTGTGTGTGTGTGTGTGAGCCCGTACCCCAGTGAGAGTCAGTGTGTGTGTGTGTGTGAGCCCGTACCCCAGTGAGGGTCAGTGTGTGTGTGTGTGTGAGCCCATACCCCAGTGAGGGTCAGTGTGTGTGTGAGCCCGTACCCCAGTGAGAGTCTGTGTGTGTGTGTGTGAGCCCGTACCCCAGTGAGAGTCTGTGTGTGTGTGTGTGTGAGCCGGTACCCCAGTGAGAGTCAGTGTGTGTGTGTGTGTGAGCCCGTACCCCAGTGAGAGTCAGTGTGTGTGTGTGTGTGAGCCTGTACCCCAGTGAGAGTCAGTGTGTGTGTGTGTGTGAGCCCGTACCCCAGTGAGAGTCAGTGTGTGTGTGTGTGTGTGTGAGCCCATACCCCAGTGAGAGTCAGTGTGTGTGAGCCCGTACCCCAGTGAGAGTCAGTGTGTGTGTGTGTGTGTGAGCCCGTACCCCAGTGAGAGTCAGTGTGTGTGTGTGTGTGTGAGCCCATACCCCAGTGAGAGTCAGTGTGTGTGTGTGTGTGTGTGTGTGAGCCCGTACCCCAGTGAGGGTCAGTGTGTGTGTGTGTGTGTGGGAGCCCGTACCCCAGTGAGAGTCAGTGTGTGTGTGTGTATGAGCCCATACCCCAGTGAGAGTCAGTGTGCGTGTGTGTGTGTGAGCCCGTACCCCAGTGAGAGTCAGTGTGTGTGTGTGTGTGAGCCTGTACCCCAGTGAGAGTCAGTGTGTGTGTGTGTGTGTGTGTGAGCCCGTACCCCAGTGAGGGTCAGTGTGTGTGTGTGTGTGAGCCCGTACCCCAGTGAGAGTCAGTGTGTGTGTGTGAGCCCGTACCCCAGTGAGAGTCAGTGTGTGTGTGTGTGTGTGTGTGTGAGCCCGTACCCCAGTGAGAGTCAGTGTGTGTGTGTGTGTGAGCCCGTACCCCAGTGAGAGTCTGTGTGTGTGTGTGTGTGTGAGCCCGTACCCCAGTGAGAGTCAGTGTGTGTGTGTGTGTGAGCCCGTACCCCAGTGAGAGTCAGTGTGTGTGTGTGTGTGAGCCTGTACCCCAGTGAGAGTCAGTGTGTGTGTGTGTGTGAGCCCGTACCCCAGTGAGAGTCAGTGTGTGTGTGTGTGTGTGTGAGCCCATACCCCAGTGAGAGTCAGTGTGTGTGTGTGTGTGTGAGCCCATACCCCAGTGAGAGTCAGTGTGTGTGTGTGTGTGTGTGTGTGTGAGCCCGTACCCCAGTGAGAGTCAGTGTGTGTGTGTGTGTGTGAGCCCATACCCCAGTGAGAGTCAGTGTGTGTGTGTGAGCCCGTACCCCAGTGAGGGTCAGTGTGTGTGTGTGTGTGGGAGCCCGTACCCCAGTGAGAGTCAGTGTGTGTGTGTGTATGTGCCCATACCCCAGTGAGAGTCAGTGTGTGTGTGTGTGTGTGAGCCCGTACCCCAGTGAGAGTCAGTGTGTGTGTGTGTGTGAGCCTGTACCCCAGTGAGAGTCAGTGTGTGTGTGTGTGTGTGTGAGCCCGTACCCCAGTGAGGGTCAGTGTGTGTGTGTGTGTGAACCCGTACCCCAGTGAGGGTCAGTGTGTGTGTGTGTGTGTGTGTGTGAGCCCATACCCCAGTGAGAGTCAGTGTGTGTGTGTGAGCCCATACCCCAGTGAGAGTCAGTGTGTGTGTGTGTGAGCCCGTACCCCAGTGAGAGTCAGTGTGTGTGAGCCCATACCCCAGTGAGAGTCAGTGTGTGTGTGTGTGAGTGTGTGTGTGAGCCCGTACCCCAGTGAGAGTCAGTGTGTGTGTGTGTGTGTGAGCCCATACCCCAGTGAGAGTCAGTGTGTGTGTGTGTGTGAGCCCGTACCCCAGTGAGAGTGTGTGTGTGCGTGTGTGAGCCCATACCCCAGTGAGAGTCAGTGTGTGTGTGTGTGTGAGCCCATACCCCAGTGAGAGTCTCTGTGTGTGTGTGTGTGTGTGTGAGCCCGTACCCCAGTGAGAGTCAGTGTGTGTGTGTGTGTGAGCCCATACCCCAGTGAGAGTCAGTGTGTGTGTGTGTGTGTGAGCCCATACCCCAGTGAGAGTCAGTGTGTGTGTGTGTGTGTGAGCCCGTACCCCAGTGAGAGTCAGTGTGTGTGTGTGTGTGTGAGCCCGTACCCCAGTGAGGGTCAGTGTGTGTGTGTGTGTGAGCCCGTACCCCAGTGAGAGTCAGTGTGTGTGTGTGTGTGTGAGCCCGTACCCCAGTGAAAGTCAGTGTGTGTGTGTGTGTGTGTGTGTGTGTGTGTGTGTGTGTGAGCCCGTACCCCAGTGAGGGTCAGTGTGTGTGTGTGTGTGAGCCCATACCCCAGTGAGGGTCAGTGTGTGTGTGTGTGTGAGCCCGTACCCCAGTGAGAGTCAGTGTGTGTGTGTGTGTGAGCCCGTACCCCAGTGAGAGTCTGTGTGTGAGCCCGTACCCCAGTGAGAGTCAGTGTGTGTGTGTGTGTGTGAGCCCGTACCCCAGTGAGAGTCAGTGTGTGTGTGTGTGTGAGCCTGTACCCCAGTGAGAGTCAGTGTGTGTGTGTGTGTGAGCCCGTACCCCAGTGAGAGTCAGTGTGTGTGTGTGTGTGTGTGTGTGTGAGCCCATACCCCAGTGAGAGTCAGTGTGTGTGTGTGTGTGTGTGTTAACCCGTACCCCAGTGAGAGTCAGTGTGTGTGTGTGTGAGCCCGTACCCCAGTGAGAGTCAGTGTGTGTGTGTGTGTGTGAGCCCATACCCCAGTGAGAGTCAGTGTGTGTGTGTGTGTGTGTGTGTGTGTGAGCCCGTACCCCAGTGAGGGTCAGTGTGTGTGTGTGTGTGGGAGCCCGTACCCCAGTGAGAGTCAGTGTGTGTGTGTGTATGAGCCCATACCCCAGTGAGAGTCAGTGTGTGTGTGTGTGTGTGAGCCCGTACCCCAGTGAGAGTCAGTGTGTGTGTGTGTGTGAGCCTGTACCCCAGTGAGAGTCAGTGTGTGTGTGTGTGTGTGAGCCCGTACCCCAGTGAGGGTCAGTGTGTGTGTGTGTGTGAGCCCGTACCCCAGTGAGAGTCAGTGTGTGTGTGTGTGTGTGTGAGCCCGTACCCCAGTGAGAGTCTCTGTGTGTGTGTGTGTGTGTGTGGGCCCGTACCCCAGTGAGAGTCAGTGTGTGTGTGTGTGTGTGAGCCCGTACCCCAGTGAGAGTCTGTGTGTGTGTGTGTGTGTGAGCCCGTAACCCAGTGAGAGTCTCTGTGTGTGTGTGTGTGTGAGCCCGTACCCCAGTGAGAGTCAGTGTGTGTGAGCCCATACCCCAGTGAGAGTCAGTGTGTGTGTGTGTGTGAGCCCATACCCCAGTGAGAGTCAGTGTGTGTGTGTGTGTGAGCCCGTACCCTTTGAGAGTCAGTGTGTGTGAGCCCATACCCCAGTGAGAGTCAGTGTGTGTGTGTGTGTGAGCCCATACCCCAGTGAGAGTCAGTGTGTGTGTGTGTGTGAGCCCGTACCCCAGTGAGAGTCAGTGTGTGTGAGCCCATACCCCAGTGAGAGTCAGTGTGTGTGTGTGTGTGAGCCCATACCCCAGTGAGAGTCAGTGTGTGTGTGTGTGTGAGCCCGTACCCCAGTGAGAGTCAGTGTGTGTGAGCCCATACCCCAGTGAGAGTCAGTGTGTGTGTGTGTGTGTGTGTGAGCCCATACCCCAGTGAGAGTCAGTGTGTGTGTGTGTGTGAGCCCGTACCCCAGTGAGAGTGTGTGTGTGCGTGTGTGAGCCCATACCCCAGTGAGAGTCAGTGTGTGTGTGTGTGTGAGCCCATACCCCAGTGAGAGTCTCTGTGTGTGTGAGCCCGTACCCCAGTGAGAGTCAGTGTGTGTGTGTGTGTGTGAGCCCGTACCCCAGTGAGAGTCAGTGTGTGTGTGTGTGTGAGCCCATACCCCAGTGAGAGTCAGTGTGTGTGTGTGTGTGAGCCCATACCCCAGTGAGAGTCAGTGTGTGTGTGTGTGTGTGAGCCCGTACCCCAGTGAGGGTCAGTGTGTGTGTGTGTGTGAGCCCGTACCCCAGTGAGAGTCAGTGTGTGTGTGTGTGTGTGTGTGTGAGCCCGTACCCCAGTGAGGGGCAGTGTGTGTGTGTGTGAGCCCGTACCCCAGTGAGAGTCAGTGTGTGTGTGTGTGTGAGCCCGTACCCCAGTGAGAGTCAGTGTGTGTGTGTGTGTGTGTGTGTGTGTGTGTGTGTGAGCCCGTACCCCAGTGAGAGTCAGTGTGTGTGTGTGTGTGAGCCCGTACCCCAGTGAGAGTCAGTGTGTGTGTGTGTGTGTGTGTGAGCCCGTACCCCAGTGAGAGTCAGTGTGTGTGTGTGTGTGTGTGTGTGAGCCCGTACCCCAGTGAGAGTCAGTGCGTGTGTGTGTGTGAGCCCATACCCCAGTGAGAGTCAGTGTGTGTGTGTGTGTGTGAGCCCGTACCCCAGTGAGGGTCAGTGTGTGTGTGTGAGCCCATACCCCAGTGAGAGTTAGTGTGTGTGTGTGTGTGAGCCCGTACCCCAGTGAGAGTCAGTGTGTGTGTGTGTGTGAGCCCATACCCCAGTGAGAGTCAGTGTGTGTGTGTGTGTGTGTGAGCCCGTACCCCAGTGAGAGTCAGTGTGTGTGTGTGTGTGTGTGTGAGCCCGTACCCCAGTGAGAGTCAGTGTGTGTGTGTGTGTGAGCCCATACCCCAGTGAGAGTCAGTGTGTGTGTGTGTGTGTGTGTGTGTGAGCCCATACCCCAGTGAGAGTCAGTGTGTGTGTGTGTGAGCCCATACCCCCGTGAGAGTCAGTGTGTGTGTGTGTGTGAGCCCATACCCCAGTGAGAGTCAGTGTGTGTGAGCCCATACCCCAGTGAGAGTCTGTGTGTGTGTGTGTGTGTTTGTGAACCCATACCCCAGTGAGAGTGAGTGTGTGTGTGTGTGTGAGCCCATACCCCAGTGAGAGTCAGTGTGTGTGTGTGTGTGTGAGCCCGTACCCCAGTGAGAGTCAGTGTGTGTGTGTGTGAGCCCATACCCCAGTGAGAGTCTCTGTGTGTGTGTGTGTGTGAGCCCGTACCCCAGTGAGAGTCAGTGTGTGTGTGTGTGTGTGTGAGCCCGTACCCCAGTGAGAGTCAGTGTGTGTGTGTGAGCCCGTACCCCAGTGACAGTCAGTGTGTGTGAGCCCGTACCCCAGTGAGAGTCAGTGTGTGTGTGTGTGTGTGTGAGCCCGTACCCCAGTGAGAGTCAATGTGTGTGAGCCCGTACCCCAGTGAGGGTCAGTGTGTGTGTGAGCCCATACCCCAGTGAGAGTCAGTGTGTGTGTGTGTGTGTGAGCCCATACCCCAGTGAGAGTCAGTGTGTGTGTGTGTGAGCCCGTACCCCAGTGAGGGTCAGTGTGTGTGTGTGTATGAGCCCATACCCCAGTGAGAGTCAGTGTGTGTGTGTGTGTGTGAGCCCATACCCCAGTGAGAGTCAGTGTGTGTGTGTGTGTGTGTGTGTGAGCCCATACCCCAGTGAGAGTCAGTGTGTGTGTGTGAGCCTGTACCCCAGTGAGAGACAGTGTGTGTGTGTGAGCCCATACCCCAGTGAGAGTCAGTGTGTGTGTGTGTGTGTGAGCCCGTACCCCAGTGAGGGTCAGTGTGTGTGTGTGTGTGTGTGTGTGAGCCCGTACCCCAGTGAGAGACAGTGTGTGTGTGTGTGTGTGTGTGACCCCATACCCCAGTGAGAGTCAGTGTGTGTGTGTGAGCCCGTACCCCAGTGAGGGTCAGTGTGTGTGTGTGTGTGTGTGAGCCCGTACCCCAGTGAGGGTCAGTGTGTGTGTGTGTGTGAGCCCATACCCCAGTGAGAGTCAGTGTGTGTGTGTGTGTGTGAGCCCGTACCCCAGTGAGGGTCAGTGTGTGTGTGTGTGTGGGAGCCCGTACCCCAGTGAGAGTCAGTGTGTGTGTGTGTATGAGCCCATACCCCAGTGAGAGTCAGTGTGTGTGTGTGTGTGTGAGCCCGTACCCCAGTGAGAGTCAGTGTGTGTGTGTGTGTGAGCCTGTACCCCAGTGAGAGTCAGTGTGTGTGTGTGAGCCCGTACCCCAGTGAGGGTCAGTGTGTGTGTGTGTGTGAGCCCGTACCCCAGTGAGAGTCAGTGTGTGAGCCCGTACCCCAGTGAGAGTCTCTGTGTGTGTGTGTGTGTGTGTGTGGGCCCGTACCCCAGTGAGAGTCAGTGTGTGTGTGTGTGTGTGTGTGAGCCCGTAACCCAGTGAGAGTCTCTGTGTGTGTGTGTGTGTGTGAGCCCGTACCCCAGTGAGAGTCAGTGTGTGTGTGTGTGTGAGCCCGTACCCCAGTGAGAGTCAGTGTGTGTGAGCCCATACCCCAGTGAGTCAGTGTGTGTGTGTGTGAGCCCGTACCCCAGTGAGAGTCAGTGTGTGTGTGTGTGTGTGTGAGCCCATACCCCAGTGAGAGTCAGTGTGTGTGTGTGTGTGAGCCCGTACCCCAGTGAGAGTGTGTGTGTGCGTGTGTGAGCCCATACCCCAGTGAGAGTCAGTGTGTGTGTGTGTGTGAGCCCATACCCCAGTGAGAGTTAGTGTGTGTGTGTGTGTGTGAGCCCGTACCCCAGTGAGGGTCAGTGTGTGTGTGTGTGTGAGCCCGTACCCCAGTGAGAGTCAGTGTGTGTGTGTGTGTGTGTGTGTGAGCCCGTACCCCAGTGAGGGGCAGTGTGTGTGTGTGTGAGCCCGTACCCCAGTGAGAGTCAGTGTGTGTGTGTGTGTGAGCCCGTACCCCAGTGAGAGTCAGTGTGTGTGTGTGTGTGTGTGTGTGTGTGTGTGTGAGCCCGTACCCCAGTGAGAGTCAGTGTGTGTGTGTGTGTGAGCCCGTACCCCAGTGAGAGTCAGTGTGTGTGTGTGTGTGTGTGTGAGCCCGTACCCCAGTGAGAGTCAGTGTGTGTGTGTGTGTGTGTGTGTGAGCCCGTACCCCAGTGAGATTCAGTGCGTGTGTGTGTGTGAGCCCATACCCCAGTGAGAGTCAGTGTGTGTGTGTGTGAGCCCATACCCCCGTGAGAGTCAGTGTGTGTGTGTGTGTGAGCCCATACCCCAGTGAGAGTCAGTGTGTGTGAGCCCATACCCCAGTGAGAGTCTGTGTGTGTGTGTGTGTGTTTGTGAACCCATACCCCAGTGAGAGTCAGTGTGTGTGTGTGTGTGAGCCCATACCCCAGTGAGAGTCAGTGTGTGTGTGTGTGTGTGAGCCCGTACCCCAGTGAGAGTCAGTGTGTGTGTGTGTGAGCCCATACCCCAGTGAGAGTCTCTGTGTGTGTGTGTGTGTGAGCCCGTACCCCAGTGAGAGTCAGTGTGTGTGTGTGTGTGTGTGAGCCCGTACCCCAGTGAGAGTCAGTGTGTGTGTGTGAGCCCGTACCCCAGTGACAGTCAGTGTGTGTGAGCCCGTACCCCAGTGAGAGTCAGTGTGTGTGTGTGTGTGTGTGAGCCCGTACCCCAGTGAGAGTCAGTGTGTGTGAGCCCGTACCCCAGTGAGGGTCAGTGTGTGTGTGAGCCCATACCCCAGTGAGAGTCAGTGTGTGTGTGTGTGTGTGAGCCCATACCCCAGTGAGAGTCAGTGTGTGTGTGTGTGAGCCCGTACCCCAGTGAGGGTCAGTGTGTGTGTGTGTATGAGCCCATACCCCAGTGAGAGTCAGTGTGTGTGTGTGTGTGTGAGCCCATACCCCAGTGAGAGTCAGTGTGTGTGTGTGTGTGTGTGTGTGAGCCCATACCCCAGTGAGAGTCAGTGTGTGTGTGTGAGCCTGTACCCCAGTGAGAGACAGTGTGTGTGTGTGAGCCCATACCCCAGTGAGAGTCAGTGTGTGTGTGTGTGTGTGAGCCCGTACCCCAGTGAGGGTCAGTGCGTGTGTGTGTGAGCCCGTACCCCAGTGAGAGACAGTGTGTGTGTGTGTGTGTGTGTGACCCCATACCCCAGTGAGAGTCAGTGTGTGTGTGTGAGCCCATACCCCAGTGAGAGTCAGTGTGTGTGTGTGTGTGAGCCCGTACCCCAGTGAGGGTCAGTGTGTGTGTGTGTGTGTGTGAGCCCGTACCCCAGTGAGGGTCAGTGTGTGTGTGTGTGTGAGCCCATACCCCAGTGAGAGTCAGTGTGTGTGTGTGTGTGTGAGCCCGTACCCCAGTGAGGGTCAGTGTGTGTGTGTGTGTGGGAGCCCGTACCCCAGTGAGAGTCAGTGTGTGTGTGTGTATGAGCCCATACCCCAGTGAGAGTCAGTGTGTGTGTGTGTGTGTGAGCCCGTACCCCAATGAGAGTCAGTGTGTGTGTGTGTGTGAGCCTGTACCCCAGTGAGAGTCAGTGTGTGTGTGTGTGTGTGAGCCCGTACCCCAGTGAGGGTCAGTGTGTGTGTGTGTGTGAGCCCGTACCCCAGTGAGAGTCAGTGTGTGAGCCCGTACCCCAGTGAGAGTCTCTGTGTGTGTGTGTGTGTGTGTGTGGGCCCGTACCCCAGTGAGAGTCAGTGTGTGTGTGTGTGTGTGTGAGCCCGTAACCCAGTGAGAGTCTCTGTGTGTGTGTGTGTGTGTGAGCCCGTACCCCAGTGAGAGTCAGTGTGTGTGTGTGTGTGAGCCCGTACCCCAGTGAGAGTCAGTGTGTGTGAGCCCATACCCCAGTGAGTCAGTGTGTGTGTGTGTGAGCCCGTACCCCAGTGAGAGTCAGTGTGTGTGTGTGTGTGTGTGAGCCCATACCCCAGTGAGAGTCAGTGTGTGTGTGTGTGTGAGCCCGTACCCCAGTGAGAGTGTGTGTGTGCGTGTGTGAGCCCATACCCCAGTGAGAGTCAGTGTGTGTGTGTGTGTGAGCCCATACCCCAGTGAGAGTCAGTGTGTGTGTGTGTGTGTGAGCCCGTACCCCAGTGAGGGTCAGTGTGTGTGTGTGTGTGAGCCCGTACCCCAGTGAGAGTCAGTGTGTGTGTGTGTGTGTGTGTGTGAGCCCGTACCCCAGTGAGGGGCAGTGTGTGTGTGTGTGAGCCCGTAACCCAGTGAGAGTCTCTGTGTGTGTGTGTGTGTGTGAGCCCGTACCCCAGTGAGAGTCAGTGTGTGTGTGTGTGTCAGCCCGTACCCCAGTGAGAGTCAGTGTGTGTGAGCCCATACCCCAGTGAGTCAGTGTGTGTGTGTGTGAGCCCGTACCCCAGTGAGAGTCAGTGTGTGTGTGTGTGTGTGTGAGCCCATACCCCAGTGAGAGTCAGTGTGTGTGTGTGTGTGAGCCCGTACCCCAGTGAGAGTGTGTGTGTGCGTGTGTGAGCCCATACCCCAGTGAGAGTCAGTGTGTGTGTGTGTGTGAGCCCATACCCCAGTGAGAGTCAGTGTGTGTGTGTGTGTGTGAGCCCGTACCCCAGTGAGGGTCAGTGTGTGTGTGTGTGTGAGCCCGTACCCCAGTGAGAGTCAGTGTGTGTGTGTGTGTGTGTGTGTGAGCCCGTACCCCAGTGAGGGGCAGTGTGTGTGTGTGTGAGCCCGTACCCCAGTGAGAGTCAGTGTGTGTGTGTGTGTGAGCCCGTACCCCAGTGAGAGTCAGTGTGTGTGTGTGTGTGTGTGTGTGTGTGTGTGTGAGCCCGTACCCCAGTGAGAGTCAGTGTGTGTGTGTGTGTGAGCCCGTACCCCAGTGAGAGTCAGTGTGTGTGTGTGTGTGTGTGTGAGCCCATACCCCAGTGAGAGTCAGTGTGTGTGTGTGTGTGTGTGTGTGAGCCCATACCCCAGTGAGAGTCAGTGTGTGTGTGTGAGCCCATACCCCCGTGAGAGTCAGTGTGTGTGTGTGTGTGAGCCCATACCCCAGTGAGAGTCAGTGTGTGTGAGCCCATACCCCAGTGAGAGTCTGTGTGTGTGTGTGTGTGTGTGTGAGCCCATACCCCAGTGAGAGTCAGTGTGTGTGTGTGTGTGAGCCCGTACCCCAGTGAGAGTCAGTGTGTGTGTGTGTGAGCCCATACCCCAGTGAGAGTCTGTGTGTGTGTGTGTGTGTGTGAGCCCGTACCCCAGTGAGAGTCAGTGTGTGTGTGTGTGTGTGTGAGCCCGTACCCCAGTGAGAGTCAGTGTGTGTGTGTGAGCCCGTACCCCAGTGAGAGTCAGTGTGTGTGAGCCCGTACCCCAGTGAGAGTCAGTGTGTGTGTGTGTGTGTGTGAGCCCGTACCCCAGTGAGAGTCAGTGTGTGTGAGCCCGTACCCCAGTGAGGGTCAGTGTGTGTGTGAGCCCATACCCCAGTGAGAGTCAGTGTGTGTGTGTGAGCCCATACCCCAGTGAGAGTCAGTGTGTGTGTGTGTGAGCCCGTACCCCAGTGAGGGTCAGTGTGTGTGTGTGTGAGCCCGTACCCCAGTGAGAGTCAGTGTGTGTGTGTGTGTGTGTGAGCCCATACCCCAGTGAGAGTCAGTGTGTGTGTGTGTGTGTGTGTGTGTGTGAGCCTGTACCCCAGTGAGAGTCAGTGTGTGTGTGTGTGAGCCCATACCCCAGTGAGGGTCAGTGTGTGTGTGTGTGTGAGCCCGTACCCCAGTGAGAGTCAGTGTGTGTGTGTGTGTGAGCCCGTACCCCAGTGAGGGTCAGTGTGTGTGTGTGTGTGAGCCCATACCCCAGTGAGGGTCAGTGTGTGTGTGTGTGTGAGCCCGTACCCCAGTGAGAGTCAGTGTGTGTGTGTGTGTGAGCCTGTACCCCAGTGAGAGTCAGTGTGTGTGTATGTGTGAGCCCGTACCCCAGTGAGAGTCAGTGTGTGTGTGTGTGTGTGTGAGCCCGTACCCCAGTGAGAGTCAGTGTGTGTGTGTGTGTGAGCCCGTACCCCAGTGAGAGTCAGTGTGTGTGTGTGTGTGTGTGTGAGCCCGTACCCCAGTGAGAGTCAGTGTGTGTGTGTGTGTGAGCCCGTACCCCAGTGAGAGTCTGTGTGTGAGCCCGTACCCCAGTGAGAGTCAGTGTGTGTGTGTGTGTGTGAGCCCGTACCCCAGTGAGAGTCAGTGTGTGTGTGTGTGTGAGCCTGTACCCCAGTGAGAGTCAGTGTGTGTGTGTGTGTGAGCCCGTACCCCAGTGAGAGTCAGTGTGTGTGTGTGTGTGTGTGTGTGTGAGCCCATACCCCAGTGAGAGTCAGTGTGTGTGTGTGTGTGTGTGTTAACCCGTACCCCAGTGAGAGTCAGTGTGTGTGTGTGTGAGCCCGTACCCCAGTGAGAGTCAGTGTGTGTGTGTGTGTGTGAGCCCATACCCCAGTGAGAGTCAGTGTGTGTGTGTGTGTGTGTGTGTGTGTGAGCCCGTACCCCAGTGAGGGTCAGTGTGTGTGTGTGTGTGGGAGCCCGTACCCCAGTGAGAGTCAGTGTGTGTGTGTGTATGAGCCCATACCCCAGTGAGAGTCAGTGTGTGTGTGTGTGTGTGAGCCCGTACCCCAGTGAGAGTCAGTGTGTGTGTGTGTGTGAGCCTGTACCCCAGTGAGAGTCAGTGTGTGTGTGTGTGTGTGAGCCCGTACCCCAGTGAGGGTCAGTGTGTGTGTGTGTGTGAGCCCGTACCCCAGTGAGAGTCAGTGTGTGTGTGTGTGTGTGTGAGCCCGTACCCCAGTGAGAGTCTCTGTGTGTGTGTGTGTGTGTGTGGGCCCGTACCCCAGTGAGAGTCAGTGTGTGTGTGTGTGTGTGAGCCCGTACCCCAGTGAGAGTCTGTGTGTGTGTGTGTGTGTGAGCCCGTAACCCAGTGAGAGTCTCTGTGTGTGTGTGTGTGTGAGCCCGTACCCCAGTGAGAGTCAGTGTGTGTGAGCCCATACCCCAGTGAGAGTCAGTGTGTGTGTGTGTGTGAGCCCATACCCCAGTGAGAGTCAGTGTGTGTGTGTGTGTGAGCCCGTACCCCAGTGAGAGTCAGTGTGTGTGAGCCCATACCCCAGTGAGAGTCAGTGTGTGTGTGTGTGTGAGCCCATACCCCAGTGAGAGTCAGTGTGTGTGTGTGTGTGAGCCCGTACCCCAGTGAGAGTCAGTGTGTGTGAGCCCATACCCCTGTGAGAGTCAGTGTGTGTGTGTGTGTGAGCCCATACCCCAGTGAGAGTCAGTGTGTGTGTGTGTGTGAGCCCGTACCCCAGTGAGAGTCAGTGTGTGTGAGCCCATACCCCAGTGAGAGTCAGTGTGTGTGTGTGTGTGTGTGTGTGAGCCCATACCCCAGTGAGAGTCAGTGTGTGTGTGTGTGTGAGCCCGTACCCCAGTGAGAGTGTGTGTGTGCGTGTGTGAGCCCATACCCCAGTGAGAGTCAGTGTGTGTGTGTGTGTGAGCCCATACCCCAGTGAGAGTCTCTGTGTGTGTGAGCCCGTACCCCAGTGAGAGTCAGTGTGTGTGTGTGTGTGTGAGCCCGTACCCCAGTGAGAGTCAGTGTGTGTGTGTGTGTGAGCCCATACCCCAGTGAGAGTCAGTGTGTGTGTGTGTGTGAGCCCATACCCCAGTGAGAGTCAGTGTGTGTGTGTGTGTGTGAGCCCGTACCCCAGTGAGGGTCAGTGTGTGTGTGTGTGTGTGTGTGAGCCCGTACCCCAGTGAGAGTCAGTGTGTGTGTGTGTGTGTGTGTGTGAGCCCGTACCCCAGTGAGGGGCAGTGTGTGTGTGTGTGAGCCCGTACCCCAGTGAGAGTCAGTGTGTGTGTGTGTGTGTGTGAGCCCGTACCCCAGTGAGAGTCAGTGTGTGTGTGTGTGTGTGTGTGTGTGTGTGTGTGTGAGCCCGTACCCCAGTGAGAGTCAGTGTGTGTGTGTGTGTGAGCCCATACCCCAGTGAGAGTCAGTGTGTGTGTGTGTGTGTGTGTGTGTGAGCCCATACCCCAGTGAGAGTCAGTGTGTGTGTGTGTGAGCCCATACCCCCGTGAGAGTCAGTGTGTGTGTGTGTGTGAGCCCATACCCCAGTGAGAGTCAGTGTGTGTGAGCCCATACCCCAGTGAGAGTCTGTGTGTGTGTGTGTGTGTTTGTGAACCCATACCCCAGTGAGAGTGAGTGTGTGTGTGTGTGTGAGCCCATACCCCAGTGAGAGTCAGTGTGTGTGTGTGTGTGTGAGCCCGTACCCCAGTGAGAGTCAGTGTGTGTGTGTGTGAGCCCATACCCCAGTGAGAGTCTCTGTGTGTGTGTGTGTGTGAGCCCGTACCCCAGTGAGAGTCAGTGTGTGTGTGTGTGTGTGTGAGCCCGTACCCCAGTGAGAGTCAGTGTGTGTGTGTGAGCCCGTACCCCAGTGACAGTCAGTGTGTGTGAGCCCGTACCCCAGTGAGAGTCAGTGTGTGTGTGTGTGTGTGTGAGCCCGTACCCCAGTGAGAGTCAATGTGTGTGAGCCCGTACCCCAGTGAGGGTCAGTGTGTGTGTGAGCCCATACCCCAGTGAGAGTCAGTGTGTGTGTGTGTGTGTGAGCCCATACCCCAGTGAGAGTCAGTGTGTGTGTGTGTGAGCCCGTACCCCAGTGAGGGTCAGTGTGTGTGTGTGTATGAGCCCATACCCCAGTGAGAGTCAGTGTGTGTGTGTGTGTGTGAGCCCATACCCCAGTGAGAGTCAGTGTGTGTGTGTGTGTGTGTGTGTGAGCCCATACCCCAGTGAGAGTCAGTGTGTGTGTGTGAGCCTGTACCCCAGTGAGAGACAGTGTGTGTGTGTGAGCCCATACCCCAGTGAGAGTCAGTGTGTGTGTGTGTGTGTGAGCCCGTACCCCAGTGAGGGTCAGTGTGTGTGTGTGTGTGTGTGTGCCCGTACCCCAGTGAGAGACAGTGTGTGTGTGTGTGTGTGTGTGACCCCATACCCCAGTGAGAGTCAGTGTGTGTGTGTGAGCCCGTACCCCAGTGAGGGTCAGTGTGTGTGTGTGTGTGTGTGAGCCCGTACCCCAGTGAGGGTCAGTGTGTGTGTGTGTGTGAGCCCATACCCCAGTGAGAGTCAGTGTGTGTGTGTGTGTGTATGAGCCCATACCCCAGTGAGAGTCAGTGTGTGTGTGTGTGTGTGAGCCCGTACCCCAGTGAGAGTCAGTGTGTGTGTGTGTGTGAGCCTGTACCCCAGTGAGAGTCAGTGTGTGTGTGTGTGTGTGTGAGCCCGTACCCCAGTGAGGGTCAGTGTGTGTGTGTGTGTGAGCCCGTACCCCAGTGAGAGTCAGTGTGTGAGCCCGTACCCCAGTGAGAGTCTCTGTGTGTGTGTGTGTGTGTGTGTGGGCCCGTACCCCAGTGAGAGTCAGTGTGTGTGTGTGTGTGTGTGTGAGCCCGTAACCCAGTGAGAGTCTCTGTGTGTGTGTGTGTGTGTGAGCCCGTACCCCAGTGAGAGTCAGTGTGTGTGTGTGTGTCAGCCCGTACCCCAGTGAGAGTCAGTGTGTGTGAGCCCATACCCCAGTGAGTCAGTGTGTGTGTGTGTGAGCCCGTACCCCAGTGAGAGTCAGTGTGTGTGTGTGTGTGTGTGAGCCCATACCCCAGTGAGAGTCAGTGTGTGTGTGTGTGTGAGCCCGTACCCCAGTGAGAGTGTGTGTGTGCGTGTGTGAGCCCATACCCCAGTGAGAGTCAGTGTGTGTGTGTGTGTGAGCCCATACCCCAGTGAGAGTTAGTGTGTGTGTGTGTGTGTGAGCCCGTACCCCAGTGAGGGTCAGTGTGTGTGTGTGTGTGAGCCCGTACCCCAGTGAGAGTCAGTGTGTGTGTGTGTGTGTGTGTGTGAGCCCGTACCCCAGTGAGGGGCAGTGTGTGTGTGTGTGAGCCCGTACCCCAGTGAGAGTCAGTGTGTGTGTGTGTGTGAGCCCGTACCCCAGTGAGAGTCAGTGTGTGTGTGTGTGTGTGTGTGTGTGTGTGTGTGAGCCCGTACCCCAGTGAGAGTCAGTGTGTGTGTGTGTGTGAGCCCGTACCCCAGTGAGAGTCAGTGTGTGTGTGTGTGTGTGTGTGAGCCCGTACCCCAGTGAGAGTCAGTGTGTGTGTGTGTGTGTGTGTGTGAGCCCGTACCCCAGTGAGAGTCAGTGCGTGTGTGTGTGTGAGCCCATACCCCAGTGAGAGTCAGTGTGTGTGTGTGTGAGCCCATACCCCCGTGAGAGTCAGTGTGTGTGTGTGTGTGAGCCCATACCCCAGTGAGAGTCAGTGTGTGTGAGCCCATACCCCAGTGAGAGTCTGTGTGTGTGTGTGAGTGTTTGTGAACCCATACCCCAGTGAGAGTCAGTGTGTGTGTGTGTGTGAGCCCATACCCCAGTGAGAGTCAGTGTGTGTGTGTGTGTGTGAGCCCGTACCCCAGTGAGAGTCAGTGTGTGTGTGTGTGAGCCCATACCCCAGTGAGAGTCTCTGTGTGTGTGTGTGTGTGAGCCCGTACCCCAGTGAGAGTCAGTGTGTGTGTGTGTGTGTGTGAGCCCGTACCCCAGTGAGAGTCAGTGTGTGTGTGTGAGCCCGTACCCCAGTGACAGTCAGTGTGTGTGAGCCCGTACCCCAGTGAGAGTCAGTGTGTGTGTGTGTGTGTGTGAGCCCGTACCCCAGTGAGAGTCAGTGTGTGTGAGCCCGTACCCCAGTGAGGGTCAGTGTGTGTGTGAGCCCATACCCCAGTGAGAGTCAGTGTGTGTGTGTGTGTGTGAGCCCATACCCCAGTGAGAGTCAGTGTGTGTGTGTGTGAGCCCGTACCCCAGTGAGGGTCAGTGTGTGTGTGTGTATGAGCCCATACCCCAGTGAGAGTCAGTGTGTGTGTGTGTGTGTGAGCCCATACCCCAGTGAGAGTCAGTGTGTGTGTGTGTGTGTGTGTGTGAGCCCATACCCCAGTGAGAGTCAGTGTGTGTGTGTGAGCCTGTACCCCAGTGAGAGACAGTGTGTGTGTGTGAGCCCATACCCCAGTGAGAGTCAGTGTGTGTGTGTGTGTGTGAGCCCGTACCCCAGTGAGGGTCAGTGTGTGTGTGTGTGTGTGTGTGTGAGCCCGTACCCCAGTGAGAGACAGTGTGTGTGTGTGTGTGTGTGTGACCCCATACCCCAGTGAGAGTCAGTGTGTGTGTGTGAGCCCATACCCCAGTGAGAGTCAGTGTGTGTGTGTGTGTGAGCCCGTACCCCAGTGAGGGTCAGTGTGTGTGTGTGTGTGTGTGAGCCCGTACCCCAGTGAGGGTCAGTGTGTGTGTGTGTGTGAGCCCATACCCCAGTGAGAGTCAGTGTGTGTGTGTGTGTGTGAGCCCGTACCCCAGTGAGGGTCAGTGTGTGTGTGTGTGTGGGAGCCCGTACCCCAGTGAGAGTCAGTGTGTGTGTGTGTATGAGCCCATACCCCAGTGAGAGTCAGTGTGTGTGTGTGTGTGTGAGCCCGTACCCCAGTGAGAGTCAGTGTGTGTGTGTGTGTGAGCCTGTACCCCAGTGAGAGTCAGTGTGTGTGTGTGTGTGTGAGCCCGTACCCCAGTGAGGGTCAGTGTGTGTGTGTGTGTGAGCCCGTACCCCAGTGAGAGTCAGTGTGTGAGCCCGTACCCCAGTGAGAGTCTCTGTGTGTGTGTGTGTGTGTGTGTGGGCCCGTACCCCAGTGAGAGTCAGTGTGTGTGTGTGTGTGTGTGAGCCCGTAACCCAGTGAGAGTCTCTGTGTGTGTGTGTGTGTGTGAGCCCGTACCCCAGTGAGAGTCAGTGTGTGTGTGTGTGTGAGCCCGTACCCCAGTGAGAGTCAGTGTGTGTGAGCCCATACCCCAGTGAGTCAGTGTGTGTGTGTGTGAGCCCGTACCCCAGTGAGAGTCAGTGTGTGTGTGTGTGTGTGTGAGCCCATACCCCAGTGAGAGTCAGTGTGTGTGTGTGTGTGAGCCCGTACCCCAGTGAGAGTGTGTGTGTGCGTGTGTGAGCCCATACCCCAGTGAGAGTCAGTGTGTGTGTGTGTGTGAGCCCATACCCCAGTGAGAGTCAGTGTGTGTGTGTGTGTGTGAGCCCGTACCCCAGTGAGGGTCAGTGTGTGTGTGTGTGTGAGCCCGTACCCCAGTGAGAGTCAGTGTGTGTGTGTGTGTGTGTGTGTGAGCCCGTACCCCAGTGAGGGGCAGTGTGTGTGTGTGTGAGCCCGTAACCCAGTGAGAGTCTCTGTGTGTGTGTGTGTGTGTGAGCCCGTACCCCAGTGAGAGTCAGTGTGTGTGTGTGTGTCAGCCCGTACCCCAGTGAGAGTCAGTGTGTGTGAGCCCATACCCCAGTGAGTCAGTGTGTGTGTGTGTGAGCCCGTACCCCAGTGAGAGTCAGTGTGTGTGTGTGTGTGTGTGAGCCCATACCCCAGTGAGAGTCAGTGTGTGTGTGTGTGTGAGCCCGTACCCCAGTGAGAGTGTGTGTGTGCGTGTGTGAGCCCATACCCCAGTGAGAGTCAGTGTGTGTGTGTGTGTGAGCCCATACCCCAGTGAGAGTCAGTGTGTGTGTGTGTGTGTGAGCCCGTACCCCAGTGAGGGTCAGTGTGTGTGTGTGTGTGAGCCCGTACCCCAGTGAGAGTCAGTGTGTGTGTGTGTGAGCCCGTACCCCAGTGAGAGTCAGTGTGTGTGTGTGTGTGAGCCCGTACCCCAGTGAGAGTCAGTGTGTGTGTGTGTGTGTGTGTGTGTGTGTGTGTGAGCCCGTACCCCAGTGAGAGTCAGTGTGTGTGTGTGTGTGAGCCCGTACCCCAGTGAGAGTCAGTGTGTGTGTGTGTGTGTGTGTGAGCCCATACCCCAGTGAGAGTCAGTGTGTGTGTGTGTGTGTGTGTGTGAGCCCATACCCCAGTGAGAGTCAGTGTGTGTGTGTGAGCCCATACCCCCGTGAGAGTCAGTGTGTGTGTGTGTGTGAGCCCATACCCCAGT
This sequence comes from Chiloscyllium punctatum, assembly GCF_047496795.1. Lineage (NCBI taxonomy): Eukaryota > Metazoa > Chordata > Chondrichthyes > Orectolobiformes > Hemiscylliidae > Chiloscyllium > Chiloscyllium punctatum. Next base: position 45,374,431 of record NC_092772.1, read on the forward strand.
GAGAGTCAGTGTGTGTGAGCCCATACCCCAGTGAGAGTCTGTGTGTGTGTGTGTGTGTGTGTGAGCCCATACCCCAGTGAGAGTCAGTGTGTGTGTGTGTGTGAGCCCGTACCCCAGTGAGAGTCAGTGTGTGTGTGTGTGAGCCCATACCCCAGTGAGAGTCTGTGTGTGTGTGTGTGTGTGAGCCCGTACCCCAGTGAGAGTCAGTGTGTGTGTGTGTGTGTGTGAGCCCGTACCCCAGTGAGAGTCAGTGTGTGTGTGTGAGCCCGTACCCCAGTGAGAGTCAGTGTGTGTGAGCCCGTACCCCAGTGAGAGTCAGTGTGTGTGTGTGTGTGTGTGAGCCCGTACCCCAGTGAGAGTCAGTGTGTGTGAGCCCGTACCCCAGTGAGGGTCAGTGTGTGTGTGAGCCCATACCCCAGTGAGAGTCAGTGTGTGTGTGTGAGCCCATACCCCAGTGAGAGTCAGTGTGTGTGTGTGTGAGCCCGTACCCCAGTGAGAGTCAGTGTGTGTGTGTGTGTGTGTGAGCCCATACCCCAGTGAGAGTCAGTGTGTGTGTGTGTGAGCCTGTACCCCAGTGAGAGTCAGTGTGTGTGTGTGTGAGCCCATACCCCAGTGAGGGTCAGTGTGTGTGTGTGTGTGAGCCCGTACCCCAGTGAGAGTCAGTGTGTGTGTGTGTGTGAGCCCGTACCCCAGTGAGGGTCAGTGTGTGTGTGTGTGTGAGCCCATACCCCAGTGAGGGTCAGTGTGTGTGTGTGTGTGAGCCCGTACCCCAGTGAGAGTCAGTGTGTGTGTGTGTGTGAGCCTGTACCCCAGTGAGAGTCAGTGTGTGTGTATGTGTGAGCCCGTACCCCAGTGAGAGTCAGTGTGTGTGTGTGTGTGTGTGAGCCCGTACCCCAGTGAGAGTCAGTGTGTGTGTGTGTGTGAGCCCGTACCCCAGTGAGAGTCAGTGTGTGTGTGTGTGTGTGTGTGAGCCCGTACCCCAGTGAGAGTCAGTGTGTGTGTGTGTGTGAGCCCGTACCCCAGTGAGAGTCTGTGTGTGAGCCCGTACCCCAGTGAGAGTCAGTGTGTGTGTGTGTGTGTGAGCCCGTACCCCAGTGAGAGTCAGTGTGTGTGTGTGTGTGAGCCTGTACCCCAGTGAGAGTCAGTGTGTGTGTGTGTGTGAGCCCGTACCCCAGTGAGAGTCAGTGTGTGTGTGTGTGTGTGTGTGTGTGAGCCCATACCCCAGTGAGAGTCAGTGTGTGTGTGTGTGTGTGTGTTAACCCGTACCCCAGTGAGAGTCAGTGTGTGTGTGTGTGAGCCCGTACCCCAGTGAGAGTCAGTGTGTGTGTGTGTGTGTGAGCCCATACCCCAGTGAGAGTCAGTGTGTGTGTGTGTGTGTGTGTGTGTGTGAGCCCGTACCCCAGTGAGGGTCAGTGTGTGTGTGTGTGTGGGAGCCCGTACCCCAGTGAGAGTCAGTGTGTGTGTGTGTATGAGCCCATACCCCAGTGAGAGTCAGTGTGTGTGTGTGTGTGTGAGCCCGTACCCCAGTGAGAGTCAGTGTGTGTGTGTGTGTGAGCCTGTACACCAGTGAGAGTCAGTGTGTGTGTGTGTGTGTGAGCCCGTACCCCAGTGAGGGTCAGTGTGTGTGTGTGTGTGAGCCCGTACCCCAGTGAGAGTCAGTGTGTGTGTGTGTGTGTGTGAGCCCGTACCCCAGTGAGAGTCTCTGTGTGTGTGTGTGTGTGTGTGGGCCCGTACCCCAGTGAGAGTCAGTGTGTGTGTGTGTGTGTGAGCCCGTACCCCAGTGAGAGTCTGTGTGTGTGTGTGTGTGTGAGCCCGTAACCCAGTGAGAGTCTCTGTGTGTGTGTGTGTGTGAGCCCGTACCCCAGTGAGAGTCAGTGTGTGTGAGCCCATACCCCAGTGAGAGTCAGTGTGTGTGTGTGTGTGAGCCCATACCCCAGTGAGAGTCAGTGTGTGTGTGTGTGTGAGCCCGTACCCCAGTGAGAGTCAGTGTGTGTGAGCCCATACCCCAGTGAGAGTCAGTGTGTGTGTGTGTGTGAGCCCATACCCCAGTGAGAGTCAGTGTGTGTGTGTGTGTGAGCCCGTACCCCAGTGAGAGTCAGTGTGTGTGAGCCCATACCCCAGTGAGAGTCAGTGTGTGTGTGTGTGTGAGCCCATACCCCAGTGAGAGTCAGTGTGTGTGTGTGTGTGAGCCCGTACCCCAGTGAGAGTCAGTGTGTGTGAGCCCATACCCCAGTGAGAGTCAGTGTGTGTGTGTGTGTGTGTGTGAGCCCATACCCCAGTGAGAGTCAGTGTGTGTGTGTGTGTGAGCCCGTACCCCAGTGAGAGTGTGTGTGTGCGTGTGTGAGCCCATACCCCAGTGAGAGTCAGTGTGTGTGTGTGTGTGAGCCCATACCCCAGTGAGAGTCTCTGTGTGTGTGAGCCCGTACCCCAGTGAGAGTCAGTGTGTGTGTGTGTGTGTGAGCCCGTACCCCAGTGAGAGTCAGTGTGTGTGTGTGTGTGAGCCCATACCCCAGTGAGAGTCAGTGTGTGTGTGTGTGTGAGCCCATACCCCAGTGAGAGTCAGTGTGTGTGTGTGTGTGTGAGCCCGTACCCCAGTGAGGGTCAGTGTGTGTGTGTGTGTGAGCCCGTACCCCAGTGAGAGTCAGTGTGTGTGTGTGTGTGTGTGTGTGAGCCCGTACCCCAGTGAGGGGCAGTGTGTGTGTGTGTGAGCCCGTACCCCAGTGAGAGTCAGTGTGTGTGTGTGTGTGAGCCCGTACCCCAGTGAGAGTCAGTGTGTGTGTGTGTGTGTGTGTGTGTGTGTGAGCCCGTACCCCAGTGAGAGTCAGTGTGTGTGTGTGTGTGAGCCCGTACCCCAGTGAGAGTCAGTGTGTGTGTGTGTGTGTGTGTGTGAGCCCATACCCCAGTGAGAGTCAGTGTGTGTGTGTGTGTGTGAGCCCGTACCCCAGTGAGGGTCAGTGTGTGTGTGTGAGCCCATACCCCAGTGAGAGTTAGTGTGTGTGTGTGTGTGAGCCCGTACCCCAGTGAGAGTCAGTGTGTGTGTGTGTGTGAGCCCATACCCCAGTGAGAGTCAGTGTGTGTGTGTGTGTGTGTGTGAGCCCGTACCCCAGTGAGAGTCAGTGTGTGTGTGTGTGTGTGTGTGAGCCCGTACCCCAGTGAGAGTCAGTGTGTGTGTGTGTGTGAGCCCATACCCCAGTGAGAGTCAGTGTGTGTGTGTGTGTGTGTGTGTGTGAGCCCATACCCCAGTGAGAGTCAGTGTGTGTGTGTGTGAGCCCATACCCCCGTGAGAGTCAGTGTGTGTGTGTGTGTGAGCCCATACCCCAGTGAGAGTCAGTGTGTGTGAGCCCATACCCCAGTGAGAGTCTGTGTGTGTGTGTGTGTGTTTGTGAACCCATACCCCAGTGAGAGTGAGTGTGTGTGTGTGTGTGAGCCCATACCCCAGTGAGAGTCAGTGTGTGTGTGTGTGTGTGAGCCCGTACCCCAGTGAGAGTCAGTGTGTGTGTGTGTGAGCCCATACCCCAGTGAGAGTCTCTGTGTGTGTGTGTGTGTGAGCCCGTACCCCAGTGAGAGTCAGTGTGTGTGTGTGTGTGTGTGAGCCCGTACCCCAGTGAGAGTCAGTGTGTGTGTGTGAGCCCGTACCCCAGTGACAGTCAGTGTGTGTGAGCCCGTACCCCAGTGAGAGTCAGTGTGTGTGTGTGTGTGTGTGAGCCCGTACCCCAGTGAGAGTCAATGTGTGTGAGCCCGTACCCCAGTGAGGGTCAGTGTGTGTGTGAGCCCATACCCCAGTGAGAGTCAGTGTGTGTGTGTGTGTGTGAGCCCATACCCCAGTGAGAGTCAGTGTGTGTGTGTGTGAGCCCGTACCCCAGTGAGGGTCAGTGTGTGTGTGTGTATGAGCCCATACCCCAGTGAGAGTCAGTGTGTGTGTGTGTGTGTGAGCCCATACCCCAGTGAGAGTCAGTGTGTGTGTGTGTGTGTGTGTGTGAGCCCATACCCCAGTGAGAGTCAGTGTGTGTGTGTGAGCCTGTACCCCAGTGAGAGACAGTGTGTGTGTGTGAGCCCATACCCCAGTGAGAGTCAGTGTGTGTGTGTGTGTGTGAGCCCGTACCCCAGTGAGGGTCAGTGTGTGTGTGTGTGTGTGTGTGTGAGCCCGTACCCCAGTGAGAGACAGTGTGTGTGTGTGTGTGTGTGTGACCCCATACCCCAGTGAGAGTCAGTGTGTGTGTGTGAGCCCGTACCCCAGTGAGGGTCAGTGTGTGTGTGTGTGTGTGTGAGCCCGTACCCCAGTGAGGGTCAGTGTGTGTGTGTGTGTGAGCCCATACCCCAGTGAGAGTCAGTGTGTGTGTGTGTGTGTGAGCCCGTACCCCAGTGAGGGTCAGTGTGTGTGTGTGTGTGGGAGCCCGTACCCCAGTGAGAGTCAGTGTGTGTGTGTGTATGAGCCCATACCCCAGTGAGAGTCAGTGTGTGTGTGTGTGTGTGAGCCCGTACCCCAGTGAGAGTCAGTGTGTGTGTGTGTGTGAGCCTGTACCCCAGTGAGAGTCAGTGTGTGTGTGTGTGTGTGAGCCCGTACCCCAGTGAGGGTCAGTGTGTGTGTGTGTGTGAGCCCGTACCCCAGTGAGAGTCAGTGTGTGAGCCCGTACCCCAGTGAGAGTCAGTGTGTGTGTGTGTGTGTGTGTGAGCCCGTAACCCAGTGAGAGTCTCTGTGTGTGTGTGTGTGTGTGAGCCCGTACCCCAGTGAGAGTCAGTGTGTGTGTGTGTGTGAGCCCGTACCCCAGTGAGAGTCAGTGTGTGTGAGCCCATACCCCAGTGAGTCAGTGTGTGTGTGTGTGAGCCCGTACCCCAGTGAGAGTCAGTGTGTGTGTGTGTGTGTGTGAGCCCATACCCCAGTGAGAGTCAGTGTGTGTGTGTGTGTGAGCCCGTACCCCAGTGAGAGTGTGTGTGTGCGTGTGTGAGCCCATACCCCAGTGAGAGTCAGTGTGTGTGTGTGTGTGAGCCCATACCCCAGTGAGAGTTAGTGTGTGTGTGTGTGTGTGAGCCCGTACCCCAGTGAGGGTCAGTGTGTGTGTGTGTGTGAGCCCGTACCCCAGTGAGAGTCAGTGTGTGTGTGTGTGTGTGTGTGTGTGAGCCCGTACCCCAGTGAGGGGCAGTGTGTGTGTGTGTGAGCCCGTACCCCAGTGAGAGTCAGTGTGTGTGTGTGTGTGAGCCCGTACCCCAGTGAGAGTCAGTGTGTGTGTGTGTGTGTGTGTGTGTGTGTGTGTGAGCCCGTACCCCAGTGAGAGTCAGTGTGTGTGTGTGTGTGAGCCCGTACCCCAGTGAGAGTCAGTGTGTGTGTGTGTGTGTGTGTGAGCCCGTACCCCAGTGAGAGTCAGTGTGTGTGTGTGTGTGTGTGTGTGAGCCCGTACCCCAGTGAGAGTCAGTGCGTGTGTGTGTGTGAGCCCATACCCCAGTGAGAGTCAGTGTGTGTGTGTGTGAGCCCATACCCCCGTGAGAGTCAGTGTGTGTGTGTGTGTGACCCCATACCCCAGTGAGAGTCAGTGTGTGTGAGCCCATACCCCAGTGAGAGTCTGTGTGTGTGTGTGTGTGTTTGTGAACCCATACCCCAGTGAGAGTCAGTGTGTGTGTGTGTGTGAGCCCATACCCCAGTGAGAGTCAGTGTGTGTGTGTGTGTGTGAGCCCGTACCCCAGTGAGAGTCAGTGTGTGTGTGTGTGAGCCCATACCCCAGTGAGAGTCTCTGTGTGTGTGTGTGTGTGAGCCCGTACCCCAGTGAGAGTCAGTGTGTGTGTGTGTGTGTGTGAGCCCGTACCCCAGTGAGAGTCAGTGTGTGTGTGTGAGCCCGTACCCCAGTGACAGTCAGTGTGTGTGAGCCCGTACCCCAGTGAGAGTCAGTGTGTGTGTGTGTGTGTGTGAGCCCGTACCCCAGTGAGAGTCAGTGTGTGTGAGCCCGTACCCCAGTGAGGGTCAGTGTGTGTGTGAGCCCATACCCCAGTGAGAGTCAGTGTGTGTGTGTGTGTGTGAGCCCATACCCCAGTGAGAGTCAGTGTGTGTGTGTGTGAGCCCGTACCCCAGTGAGGGTCAGTGTGTGTGTGTGTATGAGCCCATACCCCAGTGAGAGTCAGTGTGTGTGTGTGTGTGTGAGCCCATACCCCAGTGAGAGTCAGTGTGTGTGTGTGTGTGTGTGTGTGAGCCCATACCCCAGTGAGAGTCAGTGTGTGTGTGTGAGCCTGTACCCCAGTGAGAGACAGTGTGTGTGTGTGAGCCCATACCCCAGTGAGAGTCAGTGTGTGTGTGTGTGTGTGAGCCCGTACCCCAGTGAGGGTCAGTGTGTGTGTGTGTGTGTGTGTGTGAGCCCGTACCCCAGTGAGAGACAGTGTGTGTGTGTGTGTGTGTGTGACCCCATACCCCAGTGAGAGTCAGTGTGTGTGTGTGAGCCCATACCCCAGTGAGAGTCAGTGTGTGTGCGTGTGTGAGCCCGTACCCCAGTGAGGGTCAGTGTGTGTGTGTGTGTGTGTGAGCCCGTACCCCAGTGAGGGTCAGTGTGTGTGTGTGTGTGAGCCCATACCCCAGTGAGAGTCAGTGTGTGTGTGTGTGTGTGAGCCCGTACCCCAGTGAGGGTCAGTGTGTGTGTGTGTGTGGGAGCCCGTACCCCAGTGAGAGTCAGTGTGTGTGTGTGTATGAGCCCATACCCCAGTGAGAGTCAGTGTGTGTGTGTGTGTGTGAGCCCGTACCCCAGTGAGAGTCAGTGTGTGTGTGTGTGTGAGCCTGTACCCCAGTGAGAGTCAGTGTGTGTGTGTGTGTGTGAGCCCGTACCCCAGTGAGGGTCAGTGTGTGTGTGTGTGTGAGCCCGTACCCCAGTGAGAGTCAGTGTGTGAGCCCGTACCCCAGTGAGAGTCTCTGTGTGTGTGTGTGTGTGTGTGGGCCCGTACCCCAGTGAGAGTCAGTGTGTGTGTGTGTGTGTGTGAGCCCGTAACCCAGTGAGAGTCTCTGTGTGTGTGTGTGTGTGTGAGCCCGTACCCCAGTGAGAGTCAGTGTGTGTGTGTGTGTGAGCCCGTACCCCAGTGAGAGTCAGTGTGTGTGAGCCCATACCCCAGTGAGTCAGTGTGTGTGTGTGTGAGCCCGTACCCCAGTGAGAGTCAGTGTGTGTGTGTGTGTGTGTGAGCCCATACCCCAGTGAGAGTCAGTGTGTGTGTGTGTGTGAGCCCGTACCCCAGTGAGAGTGTGTGTGTGCGTGTGTGAGCCCATACCCCAGTGAGAGTCAGTGTGTGTGTGTGTGTGAGCCCATACCCCAGTGAGAGTCAGTGTGTGTGTGTGTGTGTGAGCCCGTACCCCAGTGAGGGTCAGTGTGTGTGTGTGTGTGAGCCCGTACCCCAGTGAGAGTCAGTGTGTGTGTGTGTGTGTGTGTGTGAGCCCGTACCCCAGTGAGGGGCAGTGTGTGTGTGTGTGAGCCCGTAACCCAGTGAGAGTCTCTGTGTGTGTGTGTGTGTGTGAGCCCGTACCCCAGTGAGAGTCAGTGTGTGTGTGTGTGTCAGCCCGTACCCCAGTGAGAGTCAGTGTGTGTGAGCCCATACCCCAGTGAGTCAGTGTGTGTGTGTGTGAGCCCGTACCCCAGTGAGAGTCAGTGTGTGTGTGTGTGTGTGTGAGCCCATACCCCAGTGAGAGTCAGTGTGTGTGTGTGTGTGAGCCCGTACCCCAGTGAGAGTGTGTGTGTGCGTGTGTGAGCCCATACCCCAGTGAGAGTCAGTGTGTGTGTGTGTGTGAGCCCATACCCCAGTGAGAGTCAGTGTGTGTGTGTGTGTGTGAGCCCGTACCCCAGTGAGGGTCAGTGTGTGTGTGTGTGTGAGCCCGTACCCCAGTGAGAGTCAGTGTGTGTGTGTGTGTGTGTGTGTGAGCCCGTACCCCAGTGAGGGGCAGTGTGTGTGTGTGTGAGCCCGTACCCCAGTGAGAGTCAGTGTGTGTGTGTGTGTGAGCCCGTACCCCAGTGAGAGTCAGTGTGTGTGTGTGTGTGTGTGTGTGTGTGTGTGTGAGCCCGTACCCCAGTGAGAGTCAGTGTGTGTGTGTGTGTGAGCCCGTACCCCAGTGAGAGTCAGTGTGTGTGTGTGTGTGTGTGTGAGCCCATACCCCAGTGAGAGTCAGTGTGTGTGTGTGTGTGTGAGCCCATACCCCAGTGAGAGTCAGTGTGTGTGTGTGAGCCCATACCCCCGTGAGAGTCAGTGTGTGTGTGTGTGTGAGCCCATACCCCAGTGAGAGTCAGTGTGTGTGAGCCCATACCCCAGTGAGAGTCTGTGTGTGTGTGTGTGTGTGTGTGAGCCCATACCCCAGTGAGAGTCAGTGTGTGTGTGTGTGTGAGCCCGTACCCCAGTGAGAGTCAGTGTGTGTGTGTGTGAGCCCATACCCCAGTGAGAGTCTGTGTGTGTGTGTGTGTGTGAGCCCGTACCCCAGTGAGAGTCAGTGTGTGTGTGTGTGTGTGTGTGAGCCCGTACCCCAGTGAGAGTCAGTGTGTGTGTGTGAGCCCGTACCCCAGTGAGAGTCAGTGTGTGTGAGCCCGTACCCCAGTGAGAGTCAGTGTGTGTGTGTGTGTGTGTGAGCCCGTACCCCAGTGAGAGTCAGTGTGTGTGAGCCCGTACCCCAGTGAGGGTCAGTGTGTGTGTGAGCCCATACCCCAGTGAGAGTCAGTGTGTGTGTGTGAGCCCATACCCCAGTGAGAGTCAGTGTGTGTGTGTGTGAGCCCGTACCCCAGTGAGGGTCAGTGTGTGTGTGTGTGAGCCGATACCCCAGTGAGAGTCAGTGTGTGTGTGTGTGTGTGTGTGTGAGCCCATACCCCAGTGAGGGTCAGTGTGTGTGTGTGAGCCCGTACCCCAGTGAGAGTCTGTGTGTGTGTGTGTGTGTGTGAGCCCGTACCCCAGTGAGGGTCAGTGTGTGTGTGTGTGTGAGCCCGTACCCCAGTGAGAGTCAGTGTGTGTGTGTGTGTGTGAGCCCGTACCCCAGTGAGAGTCAGTGTGTGTGTGTGTGTGAGCCCATACCCCAGTGAGGGTCAGTGTGTGTGTGTGTGTGAGCCCGTACCCCAGTGAGAGTCAGTGTGTGTGTGTGTGTGTGAGCCCGTACCCCAGTGAGAGTCAGTGTGTGTGTGTGTGTGAGCCCATACCCCAGTGAGGGTCAGTGTGTGTGTGTGTGTGAGCCCGTACCCCAGTGAGAGTCAGTGTGTGTGTGTGTGTGTGAGCCCGTACCCCAGTGAGAGTCAGTGTGTGTGTGTGTGTGTGTGAGCCCATACCCCAGTGAGAGTTAGTGTGTGTGTGTGTGTGAGCCCATACCCCAGTGAGAGTCAGTGTGTGTGTGTGTGTGAGCCCATACCCCAGTGAGAGTCAGTGTGTGTGTGTGTGTGTGAGCCCATACCCCAGTGAGAGTCTGTGTGTGAGTGTGTGTGTGAGCCCGTACCCCAGTGAGAGTCTGTGTGTGAGTGTGTGTGTGAGCCCGTACCCCAGTGAGGGTCAGTGTGTGTGTGTGTGTGAGCCCATACCCCAGTGAGAGTCAGTGTGTGTGTGTGTGTGAGCCCGTACCCCAGTGAGAGTCAGTGTGTGTGTGTGTGTGAGCCCATACCCCAGTGAGAGTCAGTGTGTGTGTGTGTGTGTGTGAGCCCATACCCCAGTGAGAGTCTGTGTGTGTGTGTGTGTGAGCCCATACCCCAGTGAGAGTCAGTGTGTGTGTGTGTGTGTGTGTGTGTGTGAGCCCATACCCCAGTGAGAGTCAGTGTGCGTGTGTGTGTGAGCCCATACCCCAGTGAGAGTCAGTGTGTGTGCGTGTGTGTGTGAGCCCATACCCCAGTGAGGGTCAGTGTGTGTGTGTGTGAGCCTGTACCCCAGTGAGAGTCAGTGTGTGTGCGTGTGTGTGTGAGCCCATACCCCAGTGAGGGTCAGTGTGTGTGTGTGTGAGCCCGTACCCCAGTGAGAGTCAGTGTGTGTGTGTGTGTGAGCCCATACCCCAGTGAGAGTCAGTGTGTGTGTGTGTGTGTGTGTGAGCCCATACCCCAGTGAGGGTCAGTGTGTGTGTGTGTGTGTGTGAGCCCATACCCCAGTGAGAGTCAGTGTGTGTGTGTGTGTGTGTGAGCCCATACCCCAGTGAGGGTCAGTGTGTGTGTGTGTGTGTGAGCCCATACCCCAGTGAGAGTCAGTGTGTGTGTGTGTGTGTGACCCCATACCCCAGTGAGGGTCAGTGTGTGTGTGTGTGTGTGAGCCCATACCCCAGTGAGAGTCAGTGTGTGTGTGTGTGTCTGTGACCCCATACCCCAGTGAGGGTCAGTGTGTGTGTGTGTGTGTGTGTGTGTGTGTGAGCCCATACCCCAGTGAGGGTCAGTGTGTGTGTGTGTGTGAGCCGTACCCCTGTGAGAGTCAGTGTGTGTGTGTGTGTGAGCCCATACCCCAGTGAGAGTCAGTGTGTGTGTGTGTGACCCCATACCCCAGTGAGAGTCAGTGTGTGTGTGTGTGACCCCATACCCCAGTGAGAGTCAGTGTGTGTGTGTGTGACCCCATACCCCAGTGAGAGTCAGTGTGTGTGTGTGTGTGTGTGTGTGTGTGTGTGTGTGTGTGTGTGTGAGCCCATACCCCAGTGAGAGTCAGTGTGTGTGTGTGTGTGACCCCATACCCCAGTGAGAGTCAGTGTGTGTGTGTGTGTGAGCCCATACCCCAGTGAGAGTCAGTGTGTGTGTGTGTGACCCCATACCCCAGTGAGAGTCAGTGTGTGTGTGTGTGACCCCATACCCCAGTGAGAGTCAGTGTGTGTGTGTGTGTGTGTGTGTGTGTGTGTGAGCCCATACCCCAGTGAGAGTCAGTGTGTGTGTGTGTGTGAGCCCATACCCCAGTGAGAGTCAGTGTGTGTGTGTGTGACCCCATACCCCAGTGAGAGTCAGTGTGTGTGTGTGTGACCCCATACCCCAGTGAGAGTCAGTGTGTGTGTGTGTGACCCCATACCCCAGTGAGAGTCAGTGTGTGTGTGTGTGTGTGTGTGTGTGAGTGAGCCCATACCCCAGTGAGAGTCAGTGTGTGTGTGTGTGTGACCCCATACCCCAGTGAGAGTCAGTGTGTGTGTGTGTGTGTGTGAGCCCATACCCCAGTGAGAGTCAGTGTGTGTGTGTGTGTGTGTGTGAGCCCGTACCCCAGTGAGAGTCAGTGTGTGTGTGTGTGGGAGCCTGTACCCCAGTGAGAGTCAGTGTGTGTGTGTGTATGAGCCCATACCCCAGTGAGGGTCAGTGTGTGTGTGTGTGTGTGAGCCCATACCCCAGTGAGAGTCTGTGTGTGTGTGTGTGTGTGTGAGCCCATACCCCAGTGAGAGTCTGTGTGTGTGTGTCTGTGTGTGAGCCCATACCCCAGTGAGAGTCTGTGTGTGTGTGTGTGTGTGTGAGCCCATACCCCAGTGAGAGTCAGTGTGTGTGTGTGTGTGTGTGTCAGCCCATACCCCAGTGAGAGTCTGTGTGTGTGTGTGTGTGTGAGCCCATACCCCAGTGAGAGTCTGTGTGTGTGTGTGTGAGCCCATACCCCAGTGAGAGTCAGTGTGTGTGTGTGTGTGTGAGCCCGTACCCCAGTGAGAGTCAGTGTGTGTGTGTGTGAGCCAATACCCCAGTGAGAGTCTGTGTGTGTGTGTGTGTGTGTGTGAGCCCATACCCCAGTGAGAGTCAGTGTGTTTGTGTGTGAGCCCGTACCCCAGTGAGAGTCAGTGTGTGTGTGTGTGAGCCCGTACCCCAGTGAGAGTCAGTGTGTGTGTGTGTGTGTGTGAGCCCATACCCCAGTGAGAGTCAGTGTGTGTGTGTGTGAACCCGTACCCCAGTGAGAGTCAGTGTGTGTGTGTGTGTGTGAGCCCGTACCCCAGTGAGAGTCAGTGTGTGTGTGTGTGAGCCCATACCCCAGTGAGAGTCAGTGTGTGTGTGTGTGTGAGCCCGTACCCCAGTGAGAGTCAGTGTGTGTGTGTGTGTGAGCCCGTACCCCAGTGAGGGTCAGTGTGTGTGTGTGTGTGTGTGACCCCATACCCCAGTGACAGTCAGTGTGTGTGTGTGTGTGTGTGTGTGTGTGTGAGCCCATACCCCAGTGAGAGTCAGTGTGTGTGTGTGTGTGTGAGCCCATACCCCAGTGAGAGTCTGTGAGTGTGTGTGTGTGAGCCCATACCCCAGTGAGAGTCAGTGTGTGTGTGTGTGTGTGAGCCCATACCCCAGTGAGAGTCTGTGTGTGAGTGTGTGTGTGAGCCCGTACCCCAGTGAGAGTCTGTGTGTGAGTGTGTGTGTGAGCCCGTACCCCAGTGAGGGTCAGTGTGTGTGTGTGTGTGAGCCCATACCCCAGTGAGAGTCAGTGTGTGTGTGTGTGTGAGCCCGTACCCCAGTGAGAGTCAGTGTGTGTGTGTGTGTGAGCCCATACCCCAGTGAGAGTCAGTGTGTGTGTGTGTGTGTGTGAGCCCATACCCCAGTGAGAGTCTGTGTGTGTGTGTGTGTGAGCCCATACCCCAGTGAGAGTCAGTGTGTGTGTGTGTGTGTGTGTGTGTGTGAGCCCATACCCCAGTGAGAGTCAGTGTGCGTGTGTGTGTGAGCCCATACCCCAGTGAGAGTCAGTGTGTGTGCGTGTGTGTGTGAGCCCATACCCCAGTGAGGGTCAGTGTGTGTGTGTGTGAGCCTGTACCCCAGTGAGAGTCAGTGTGTGTGCGTGTGTGTGTGAGCCCATACCCCAGTGAGGGTCAGTGTGTGTGTGTGTGAGCCCGTACCCCAGTGAGAGTCAGTGTGTGTGTGTGTGTGAGCCCATACCCCAGTGAGAGTCAGTGTGTGTGTGTGTGTGTGTGTGAGCCCATACCCCAGTGAGGGTCAGTGTGTGTGTGTGTGTGTGTGAGCCCATACCCCAGTGAGAGTCAGTGTGTGTGTGTGTGTGTGTGAGCCCATACCCCAGTGAGGGTCAGTGTGTGTGTGTGTGTGTGAGCCCATACCCCAGTGAGAGTCAGTGTGTGTGTGTGTGTGTGACCCCATACCCCAGTGAGGGTCAGTGTGTGTGTGTGTGTGTGAGCCCATACCCCAGTGAGAGTCAGTGTGTGTGTGTGTGTCTGTGACCCCATACCCCAGTGAGGGTCAGTGTGTGTGTGTGTGTGTGTGTGTGTGTGTGAGCCCATACCCCAGTGAGGGTCAGTGTGTGTGTGTGTGTGAGCCGTACCCCTGTGAGAGTCAGTGTGTGTGTGTGTGTGAGCCCATACCCCAGTGAGAGTCAGTGTGTGTGTGTGTGACCCCATACCCCAGTGAGAGTCAGTGTGTGTGTGTGTGACCCCATACCCCAGTGAGAGTCAGTGTGTGTGTGTGTGACCCCATACCCCAGTGAGAGTCAGTGTGTGTGTGCGTGTGTGTGTGTGTGTGTGTGTGTGTGAGCCCATACCCCAGTGAGAGTCAGTGTGTGTGTGTGTGTGACCCCATACCCCAGTGAGAGTCAGTGTGTGTGTGTGTGTGAGCCCATACCCCAGTGAGAGTCAGTGTGTGTGTGTGTGTGAGCCCATACCCCAGTGAGAGTCAGTGTGTGTGTGTGTGACCCCATACCCCAGTGAGAGTCAGTGTGTGTGTGTGTGACCCCATACCCCAGTGAGAGTCAGTGTGTGTGTGTGTGACCCCATACCCCAGTGAGAGTCAGTGTGTGTGTGTGTGTGTGTGTGTGAGTGAGCCCATACCCCAGTGAGAGTCAGTGTGTGTGTGTGTGTGACCCCATACCCCAGTGAGAGTCAGTGTGTGTGTGTGTGTGTGTGAGCCCATACCCCAGTGAGAGTCAGTGTGTGTGTGTGTGTGTGTGTGAGCCCGTACCCCAGTGAGAGTCAGTGTGTGTGTGTGTGGGAGCCTGTACCCCAGTGAGAGTCAGTGTGTGTGTGTGTATGAGCCCATACCCCAGTGAGGGTCAGTGTGTGTGTGTGTGTGTGAGCCCATACCCCAGTGAGAGTCTGTGTGTGTGTGTGTGTGTGAGCCCATACCCCAGTGAGAGTCTGTGTGTGTGTGTCTGTGTGTGAGCCCATACCCCAGTGAGAGTCTGTGTGTGTGTGTGTGTGTGTGAGCCCATACCCCAGTGAGAGTCAGTGTGTGTGTGTGTGTGTGTGTCAGCCCATACCCCAGTGAGAGTCTGTGTGTGTGTGTGTGTGTGAGCCCATACCCCAGTGAGAGTCTGTGTGTGTGTGTGTGAGCCCATACCCCAGTGAGAGTCAGTGTGTGTGTGTGTGTGTGAGCCCGTACCCCAGTGAGAGTCAGTGTGTGTGTGTGTGAGCCAATACCCCAGTGAGAGTCTGTGTGTGTGTGTGTGTGTGTGTGAGCCCATACCCCAGTGAGAGTCAGTGTGTTTGTGTGTGAGCCCGTACCCCAGTGAGAGTCAGTGTGTGTGTGTGTGAGCCCGTACCCCAGGGAGAGTCAGTGTGTGTGTGTGTGTGTGTGAGCCCATACCCCAGTGAGAGTCAGTGTGTGTGTGTGTGTGAACCCGTACCCCAGTGAGAGTCAGTGTGTGTGTGTGTGTGTGAGCCCGTACCCCAGTGAGAGTCAGTGTGTGTGTGTGTGAGCCCATACCCCAGTGAGAGTCAGTGTGTGTGTGTGTGTGAGCCCGTACCCCAGTGAGAGTCAGTGTGTGTGTGTGTGTGAGCCCGTACCCCAGTGAGGGTCAGTGTGTGTGTGTGTGTGTGTGACCCCATACCCCAGTGACAGTCAGTGTGTGTGTGTGTGTGTGTGTGTGTGTGTGAGCCCATACCCCAGTGAGAGTCAGTGTGTGTGTGTGTGTGTGAGCCCGTACCCCAGTGAGAGTCAGTGTGTGTGTGTGTATGAGCCCATGCCCCAGTGAGAGTCAGTGTGTGTGTGTGTGTGTGAGCCCATACCCCAGTGAGAGTCAGTGTGTGTGTGTGTGTGTGAGCCCATACCCCAGTGAGAGTCTGTGAGTGTGTGTGTGTGAGCCCATACCCCAGTGAGAGTCAGTGTGTGTGTGTGTGTGTGAGCCCATACCCCAGTGAGAGTCTGTGTGTGTGTGTGTGTGTGAGCCCATACCCCAGTGAGAGTCTGTGTGTGTGTGTGTGAGCCCATACCCCAGTGAGAGTCAGTGTGTGTGTGTGTGTGTGTATGTGTGAGCCCGTACCCC
Source organism: Chiloscyllium punctatum (assembly GCF_047496795.1). Taxonomy (NCBI): domain Eukaryota; kingdom Metazoa; phylum Chordata; class Chondrichthyes; order Orectolobiformes; family Hemiscylliidae; genus Chiloscyllium; species Chiloscyllium punctatum. Next base: position 45,389,530 of record NC_092772.1, read on the forward strand.
AGTGAGAGTCAGTGTGTGTGTGTGTGTGTGTGTGTGTGAGCCCATACCCCAGTGAGAGTCTGTGTGTGTGTGAGCCCATACCCCAGTGAGAGTCAGTGTGTGTGTGTGTGTGAGCCCGTACCCCAGTGAGAGTCAGTGTGTGTGTGTGTGAGCCCGTACCCCAGTGAGAGTCAGTGTGTGTGTGTGTGTGTGTGAGCCCATACCCCAGTGAGAGTCAGTGTGTGTGTGTGTGAGCCCATACCCCAGTGAGAGTCAGTGTGTGTGTGTGTGTGTGTATGTGTGAGCCCGTACCCCAGTGAGAGTCAGTGTGTGTGTGTGTGAGCCCATACCCCAGTGAGAGTCTGTGTGTGTGTGTGTGTGTGAGCCCATACCCCAGTGAGAGTCAGTGTGTGTGTGTGTGAGCCCGTACCCCAGTGAGAGTCAGTGTGTGTGTGTGTGAGCCCGTACCCCAGTGAGAGTCAGTGTGTGTGTGTGTGTGTGTGAGCCCATACCCCAGTGAGAGTCAGTGTGTGTGTGTGTGAACCCGTACCCCAGTGAGAGTCAGTGTGTGTGTGTGTGTGTGAGCCCGTACCCCAGTGAGAGTCAGTGTGTGTGTGTGTGAGCCCATACCCCAGTGAGAGTCAGTGTGTGTGTGTGTGTGAGCCCGTACCCCAGTGAGAGTCAGTGTGTGTGTGTGTGTGAGCCCGTACCCCAGTGAGGGTCAGTGTGTGTGTGTGTGTGTGTGACCCCATACCCCAGTGAGAGTCAGTGTGTGTGTGTGTGTGTGTGTGTGTGTGAGCCCATACCCCAGTGAGAGTCAGTGTGTGTGTGTGTGTGAGCCCGTACCCCAGTGAGAGTCAGTGTGTGTGTGTGTATGAGCCCATACCCCAGTGAGAGTCAGTGTGTGTGTGTGTGTGTGTGAGCCCATACCCCAGTGAGAGTCAGTGTGTGTGTGTGTATGTGAGCCCATACCCCAGTGAGAGTCTGTGTGTGTGTGTGTGTGAGCCCATACCCCAGTGAGAGTCAGTGTGTGTGTGTGTGTGTGAGCCCATACCCCAGTGAGAGTCTGTGTGTGTGTGTGTGTGTGAGCCCATACCCCAGTGAGAGTCTGTGTGTGTGTGTGTGAGCCCATACCCCAGTGAGAGTCAGTGTGTGTGTGTGTGTGTGTATGTGTGAGCCCGTACCCCAGTGAGAGTCAGTGTGTGTGTGTGTGTGTGTGTGTGAGCCCATACCCCAGTGAGAGTCTGTGTGTGTGTGAGCCCATACCCCAGTGAGAGTCAGTGTGTGTGTGTGTGTGAGCCCGTACCCCAGTGAGAGTCAGTGTGTGTGTGTGTGAGCCCGTACCCCAGTGAGAGTCAGTGTGTGTGTGTGTGTGTGTGAGCCCATACCCCAGTGAGAGTCAGTGTGTGTGTGTGTGAGCCCGTACCCCAGTGAGAGTCAGTGTGTGTGTGTGTGTGAGCCCGTACCCCACTGAGAGTCAGTGTGTGTGTGTGTGAGCCCATACCCCAGTGTGGGTCAGTGTGTGTGTGTGTGTGAGCCCGTACCCCAGTGAGAGTCAGTGTGTGTGTGTGTGTGAGCCCGTACCCCAGTGAGGGTCAGTGTGTGTGTGTGTGTGAGCCCATACCCCAGTGAGGGTCAGTGTGTGTGTGAGCCCGTACCCCAGTGAGAGTCAGTGTGTGTGTGTGTGTGAGCCTGTACCCCAGTGAGAGTCAGTGTGTGTGTGTGTGTGAGCCCGTACCCCAGTGAGAGTCAGTGTGTGTGTGTGTGTGTGAGCCCGTACCCCAGTGAGAGTCAGTGTGTGTGTGTGTGTGAGCCCGTACCCCAGTGAGAGTCAGTGTGTGTGTGTGTGTGTGTGTGTGAGCCCGTACCCCAGTGAGAGTCAGTGTGTGTGTGTGTGAGCCCGTACCCCAGTGAGAGTCTGTGTGTGTGTGTGTGTGAGCCGGTACCCCAGTGAGAGTCAGTGTGTGTGTGTGTGTGAGCCCGTACCCCAGTGAGAGTCAGTGTGTGTGTGTGTGTGAGCCTGTACCCCAGTGAGAGTCAGTGTGTGTGTGTGTGTGAGCCCGTACCCCAGTGAGAGTCAGTGTGTGTGTGTGTGTGTGTGAGCCCATACCCCAGTGAGAGTCAGTGTGTGTGAGCCCGTACCCCAGTGAGAGTCAGTGTGTGTGTGTGTGTGTGAGCCCGTACCCCAGTGAGAGTCAGTGTGTGTGTGTGTGTGTGAGCCCATACCCCAGTGAGAGTCAGTGTGTGTGTGTGTGTGTGTGTGTGAGCCCGTACCCCAGTGAGGGTCAGTGTGTGTGTGTGTGTGTGGGAGCCCGTACCCCAGTGAGAGTCAGTGTGTGTGTGTGTATGAGCCCATACCCCGGTGAGAGTCAGTGTGCGTGTGTGTGTGTGAGCCCGTACCCCAGTGAGAGTCAGTGTGTGTGTGTGTGTGAGCCTGTACCCCAGTGAGAGTCAGTGTGTGTGTGTGTGTGTGTGTGAGCCCGTACCCCAGTGAGGGTCAGTGTGTGTGTGTGTGTGAGCCCGTACCCCAGTGAGAGTCAGTGTGTGTGTGTGAGCCCGTACCCCAGTGAGAGTCAGTGTGTGTGTGTGTGTGTGTGTGTGAGCCCGTACCCCAGTGAGAGTCAGTGTGTGTGTGTGTGTGAGCCCGTACCCCAGTGAGAGTCTGTGTGTGTGTGTGTGTGTGAGCCCGTACCCCAGTGAGAGTCAGTGTGTGTGTGTGTGTGAGCCCGTACCCCAGTGAGAGTCAGTGTGTGTGTGTGTGTGAGCCTGTACCCCAGTGAGAGTCAGTGTGTGTGTGTGTGTGAGCCCGTACCCCAGTGAGAGTCAGTGTGTGTGTGTGTGTGTGTGAGCCCATACCCCAGTGAGAGTCAGTGTGTGTGTGTGTGTGTGAGCCCATACCCCAGTGAGAGTCAGTGTGTGTGTGTGTGTGTGTGAGCCCGTACCCCAGTGAGAGTCAGTGTGTGTGTGTGTGTGTGAGCCCATACCCCAGTGAGAGTCAGTGTGTGTGTGTGAGCCCGTACCCCAGTGAGGGTCAGTGTGTGTGTGTGTGTGGGAGCCCGTACCCCAGTGAGAGTCAGTGTGTGTGTGTGTATGTGCCCATACCCCAGTGAGAGTCAGTGTGTGTGTGTGTGTGTGAGCCCGTACCCCAGTGAGAGTCAGTGTGTGTGTGTGTGTGAGCCTGTACCCCAGTGAGAGTCAGTGTGTGTGTGTGTGTGTGTGAGCCCGTACCCCAGTGAGGGTCAGTGTGTGTGTGTGTGTGAACCCGTACCCCAGTGAGGGTCAGTGTGTGTGTGTGTGTGTGTGTGTGAGCCCATACCCCAGTGAGAGTCAGTGTGTGTGTGTGAGCCCATACCCCAGTGAGAGTCAGTGTGTGTGTGTGAGCCCGTACCCCAGTGAGAGTCAGTGTGTGTGTGTGTGTGTGAGCCCGTACCCCAGTGAGAGTCAGTGTGTGTGTGTGTGTGAGCCCGTAACCCAGTGAGAGTCTATGTGTGTGTGTGTGTGTGTGAGCCCGTACCCCAGTGAGAGTCAGTGTGTGTGTGTGTGAGCCCGTACCCCAGTGAGAGTCAGTGTGTGTGAGCCCATACCCCAGTGAGAGTCAGTGTGTGTGTGTGTGAGTGTGTGTGTGAGCCCGTACCCCAGTGAGAGTCAGTGTGTGTGTGTGTGTGTGAGCCCATACCCCAGTGAGAGTCAGTGTGTGTGTGTGTGTGAGCCCGTACCCCAGTGAGAGTGTGTGTGTGCGTGTGTGAGCCCATACCCCAGTGAGAGTCAGTGTGTGTGTGTGTGTGAGCCCATACCCCAGTGAGAGTCTCTGTGTGTGTGTGTGTGTGTGTGAGCCCGTACCCCAGTGAGAGTCAGTGTGTGTGTGTGTGTGAGCCCATACCCCAGTGAGAGTCAGTGTGTGTGTGTGTGTGTGAGCCCATACCCCAGTGAGAGTCAGTGTGTGTGTGTGTGTGTGAGCCCGTACCCCAGTGAGAGTCAGTGTGTGTGTGTGTGTGTGTGAGCCCGTACCCCAGTGAGGGTCAGTGTGTGTGTGTGTGTGAGCCCGTACCCCAGTGAGAGTCAGTGTGTGTGTGTGTGTGTGAGCCCGTACCCCAGTGAGAGTCAGTGTGTGTGTGTGTGTGTGTGTGTGTGTGAGCCCGTACCCCAGTGAGAGTCAGTGTGTGTGTGCGTGTGTGAGCCCATACCCCAGTGAGAGTCAGTGTGTGTGTGTGTGTGAGCCCATACCCCAGTGAGAGTCTCTGTGTGTGTGTGTGTGTGTGTGAGCCCGTACCCCAGTGAGAGTCAGTGTGTGTGTGTGTGTGTGAGCCCGTACCCCAGTGAGAGTCAGTGTGTGTGTGTGTGTGAGCCCATACCCCAGTGAGAGTCAGTGTGTGTGTGTGTGTGTGAGCCCATACCCCAGTGAGAGTCAGTGTGTGTGTGTGTGTGTGAGCCCGTACCCCAGTGAGAGTCAGTGTGTGTGTGTGTGTGTGAGCCCGTACCCCAGTGAGGGTCAGTGTGTGTGTGTGTGTGTGAGCCCGTACCCCAGTGAGAGTCAGTGTGTGTGTGTGTGTGTGAGCCCGTACCCCAGTGAGGGGCAGTGTGTGTGTGTGTGTGAGCCCGTACCCCAGTGAGAGTCAGTGTGTGTGTGTGTGTGAGCCCGTACCCCAGTGAGAGTCAGTGTGTGTGTGTGTGTGTGTGTGTGTGTGTGTGAGCCCGTACCCCAGTGAGAGTCAGTGTGTGTGTGTGTGTGAGCCCGTACCCCAGTGAGAGTCAGTGTGTGTGTGTGTGTGTGTGTGTGAGCCCGTACCCCAGTGAGAGTCAGTGTGTGTGTGTGTGTGTGTGTGTGAGCCCGTACCCCAGTGAGAGTCAGTGCGTGTGTGTGTGTGAGCCCATACCCCAGTGAGAGTCAGTGTGTGTGAGCCCGTACCCCAGTGAGGGTCAGTGTGTGTGTGTGTGTGTGTGTGTGTGTGTGAGCCCATACCCCAGTGAGAGTCAGTGTGTGTGTGTGTGTGAGCCCGTACCCCAGTGAGAGTCAGTGTGTGTGTGTGTGTGAGCCCATACCCCAGTGAGAGTCAGTGTGTGTGTGTGTGTGTGAGCCCGTACCCCAGTGAGAGTCAGTGTGTGTGTGTGTGTGTGTGAGCCCGTACCCCAGTGAGAGTCAGTGTGTGTGTGTGTGTGAGCCCATACCCCAGTGAGAGTCAGTGTGTGTGTGTGTGTGTGTGTGTGTGAGCCCATACCCCAGTGAGAGTCAGTGTGTGTGTGTGTGAGCCCATACCCCCGTGAGAGTCAGTGTTTGTGTGTGTGTGTGAGCCCATACCCCAGTGAGAGTCAGTGTGTGTGAGCCCATACCCCAGTGAGAGTCTGTGTGTGTGTGTGTGTGTGTGTGTGAGCCCATACCCCAGTGAGAGTCAGTGTGTGTGTGTGTGTGAGCCCATACCCCAGTGAGAGTCAGTGTGTGTGTGTGTGTGTGAGCCCGTACCCCAGTGAGAGTCAGTGTGTGTGTGTGTGAGCCCATACCCCAGTGAGAGTCTGTGTGTGTGTGTGTGTGTGTGAGCCCGTACCCCAGTGAGAGTCAGTGTGTGTGTGTGTGTGTGTGTGAGCCCGTACCCCAGTGAGAGTCAGTGTGTGTGTGTGAGCCCGTACCCCAGTGAGAGTCAGTGTGTGTGTGTGTGTGTGAGCCCGTACCCCAGTGAGAGTCAGTGTGTGTGTGTGTGTGTGTGAGCCCGTACCCCAGTGAGAGTCAGTGTGTGTGAGCCCGTACCCCAGTGAGGGTCAGTGTGTGTGTGAGCCCATACCCCAGTGAGAGTCAGTGTGTGTGTGTGTGTGAGCCCATACCCCAGTGAGAGTCAGTGTGTGTGTGTGTGAGCCCGTACCTCAGTGAGGGTCAGTGTGTGTGTGTATGAGCCCATACCCCAGTGAGAGTCAGTGTGTGTGTGAGCCCGTACCCCAGTGAGAGTCAGTGTGTGTGTGTGAGCCTGTACCCCAGTGAGAGACAGTGTGTGTGTGTGAGCCCATACCCCAGTGAGAGTCAGTGTGTGTGTGTGTGTGAGCCCGTACCCCAGTGAGGGTCAGTGTGTGTGTGTGTGTGTGTGTGTGTGAGCCCGTACCCCAGTGAGAGACAGTGTGTGTGTGTGTGTGTGTGTGAGCCCATACCCCAGTGAGAGTCAGTGTGTGTGTGTGAGCCCATACCCCAGTGAGAGTCACTGTGTGTGTGTGTGTGAGCCCGTACCCCAGTGAGGGTCAGTGTGTGTGTGTGTGTGTGAGCCCGTACCCCAGTGAGGGTCAGTGTGTGTGTGTGTGTGAGCCCATACCCCAGTGAGAGTCAGTGTGTGTGTGTGTGAGCCCGTACCCCAGTGAGAGTCAGTGTGTGTGTGTGTGTGTGTGTGTGAGCCCATACCCCAGTGAGAGTCAGTGTGTGTGTGTGTGAGCCCGTACCCCAGTGAGAGTCAGTGTGTGTGTGTGTGTGTGAGCCCGTACCCCAGTGAGAGTCAGTGTGTGTGTGAGCCCATACCCCAGTGAGAGTCAGTGTGTGTGTGTGTGTGTGTGTGTGAGCCCATACCCCAGTAAGAGTCAGTGTGTGTGTATGTGAGCCCGTACCCCAGTGAGGGTCAGTGTGTGTGTGTGTGTGAGCCCATACCCCAGTGAGAGTCAGTGTGTGTGTGTGTGAGCCCATACCCCAGTGAGAGTCAGTGTGTGTGTGTGTGTGAGCCCATACCCAGTGAGAGTCAGTGTCTGTGTGTGTGTGTGTGTGTGTGAGCCCATACCCCAGTGAGAGTCAGTGTGTGTGTGTGTGAGCCCATACCCCAGTGAGAGTCAGTGTCTGTGTGTGTGTGTGTTTGTGTGTGCCCATACCCCAGTGAGAGTCAGTGTGTGTGTGTGTGTGAGCCCATACCCCAGTGAGAGTCAGTGTGTGTGTGAGCCCATACCCCAGTGAGGGATTGTGTGTGTGTGTGTGTGTGTGTGAGCCCATACCCCAGTGAGGGTCAGTGTGTGTGTGTGTGTGTGAGCCCGTACCCCAGTGAGGGTCAGTGTGTGTGTGTGTGTGAGCCCATACCCCAGTGAGAGTCAGTGTGTGTGTGTGTGAGCCCGTACCCCAGTGAGAGTCAGTGTGTGTGTGTGTGTGTGTGTGTGAGCCCATACCCCAGTGAGAGTCAGTGTGTGTGTGTGTGAGCCCGTACCCCAGTGAGAGTCAGTGTGTGTGTGTGTGTGTGAGCCCGTACCCCAGTGAGAGTCAGTGTGTGTGTGTGTGTGTGTGTGAGCCCATACCCCAGTGAGAGTCAGTGTGTGTGTGTGTGTGTGTGTGTGAGCCCATACCCCAGTGAGGGTCAGTGTGTGTGTGTGTGTGTGTGAGCCCATACCCCAGTGAGGGTCAGTGTGTGTGTGTGTGTGTGTGTGTGAGCCCGTACCCCAGTGAGAGTCAGTGTGTGTGTGTGTGTGAGCCCGTACCCCAGTGAGAGTCAGTGTGTGTGTGTGTGAGCCCATACCCCAGTGAGAGTCAGTGTGTGTGTGTGTGTGAGCCCATACCCCAGTGAGAATCAGTGTGTGTGTGTGTGTGTGTGTGAGCCCGTACCCCAGTGAGAGTCAGTGTGTGTGTGTGTGTGTGAGCCCATACCCCAGTGAGAGTCAGTGTGTGTGTGTGTGTGAGCCCATACCCCAGTGAGAGTCAGTGTGCGTGTGTGTGTGAGCCCATACCCCAGTGAGAGTCAGTGTGTGTGTGTGTGTGTGAGCCCAAACCCCAGTGAGAGTCTGTGTGTGAGTGTGTGTGTGAGCCCGTACCCCAGTGAGAGTCTGTGTGTGAGTGTGTGTGTGAGCCCGTACCCCAGTGAGGGTCAGTGTGTGTGTGTGTGTGAGCCCATACCCCAGTGAGAGTCAGTGTGTGTGTGTGTGTGAGCCCGTACCCCAGTGAGAGTCAGTGTGTGTGTGTGTGTGAGCCCATACCCCAGTGAGAGTCAGTGTGTGTGTGTGTGTGTGTGTGTGTGAGCCCATACCCCAGTGAGAGTCAGTGTGTGTGTGTGAGCCTGTACCCCAGTGAGAGACAGTGTGTGTGTGTGAGCCCATACCCCAGTGAGAGTCAGTGTGTGTGTGTGTGTGAGCCCGTACCCCAGTGAGGGTCAGTGTGTGTGTGTGTGTGTGTGTGTGTGAGCCCGTACCCCAGTGAGAGACAGTGTGTGTGTGTGTGTGTGTGTGAGCCCATACCCCAGTGAGAGTCAGTGTGTGTGTGTGAGCCCATACCCCAGTGAGAGTCAGTGTGTGTGTGTGTGTGTGAGCCCGTACCCCAGTGAGGGTCAGTGTGTGTGTGTGTGTGTGAGCCCGTACCCCAGTGAGGGTCAGTGTGTGTGTGTGTGTGAGCCCATACCCCAGTGAGAGTCAGTGTGTGTGTGTGTGTGTGTGTGTGAGCCCGTACCCCAGTGAGAGTCAGTGTGTGTGTGTGTGTGTGTGTGTGAGCCCATACCCCAGTGAGAGTCAGTGTGTGTGTGTGTGAGCCCGTACCCCAGTGAGAGTCAGTGTGTGTGTGTGTGTGTGAGCCCGTACCCCAGTGAGAGTCAGTGTGTGTGTGTGTGTGTGTGAGCCCATACCCCAGTGAGAGTCAGTGTGTGTGTGTGTGTGTGTGTGAGCCCATACCCCAGTAAGAGTCAGTGTGTGTGTATGTGAGCCCGTACCCCAGTGAGGGTCAGTGTGTGTGTGTGTGTGAGCCCATACCCCAGTGAGAGTCAGTGTGTGTGTGTGTGAGCCCATACCCCAGTGAGAGTCAGTGTGTGTGTGTGTGTGAGCCCATACCCAGTGAGAGTCAGTGTCTGTGTGTGTGTGTGTGTGTGTGAGCCCATACCCCAGTGAGAGTCAGTGTGTGTGTGTGTGAGCCCATACCCCAGTGAGAGTCAGTGTCTGTGTGTGTGTGTGTGTGTGTGAGCCCATACCCCAGTGAGAGTCAGTGTGTGTGTGTGTGTGAGCCCATACCCCAGTGAGAGTCAGTGTGTGTGTGAGCCCATACCCCAGTGAGGGATTGTGTGTGTGTGTGTGTGTGTGTGAGCCCATACCCCAGTGAGGGTCAGTGTGTGTGTGTGTGTGTGTGTGTGAGCCCATACCCCAGTGAGGGTCAGTGTGTGTGTGTGTGTGTGTGTGAGCCCATACCCCAGTGAGGGTCAGTGTGTGTGTGTGTGTGTGTGTGAGCCCGTACCCCAGTGAGAGTCAGTGTGTGTGTGTGTGTGAGCCCGTACCCCAGTGAGAGTCTGTGTGTGTGTGTGTGTGAGCCCATACCCCAGTGAGAGTCAGTGTGTGTGTGTGTGAGCCCATACCCCAGTGAGAGTCAGTGTGCGTGTGTGTGTGAGCCCATACCCCAGTGAGAGTCAGTGTGTGTGTGTGTGTGAGCCCATACCCCAGTGAGAATCAGTGTGTGTGTGTGTGTGTGTGTGAGCCCGTACCCCAGTGAGAGTCAGTGTGTGTGTGTGTGTGAGCCCATACCCCAGTGAGAGTCAGTGTGTGTGTGTGTGTGAGCCCATACCCCAGTGAGAGTCAGTGTGCGTGTGTGTGTGAGCCCATACCCCAGTGAGAGTCAGTGTGTGTGTGTGTGTGTGAGCCCATACCCCAGTGAGAGTCTGTGTGTGAGTGTGTGTGTGAGCCCGTACCCCAGTGAGAGTCTGTGTGTGAGTGTGTGTGTGAGCCCGTACCCCAGTGAGGGTCAGTGTGTGTGTGTGTGTGAGCCCATACCCCAGTGAGAGTCAGTGTGTGTGTGTGTGTGAGCCCGTACCCCAGTGAGAGTCAGTGTGTGTGTGTGTGTGAGCCCATACCCCAGTGAGAGTCAGTGTGTGTGTGTGTGTGTGTGTGAGCCCATACCCCAGTGAGAGTCTGTGTGTGTGTGTGTGTGAGCCCATACCCCAGTGAGAGTCAGTGTGTGTGTGTGTGAGCCCATACCCCAGTGAGAGTCAGTGTGCGTGTGTGTGTGAGCCCATACCCCAGTGAGAGTCAGTGTGCGTGTGTGTGTGAGCCCATACCCCAGTGAGAGTCAGTGTGTGTGCGTGTGAGCCCATACCCCAGTGAGGGTCAGTGTGTGTGTGTGTGAGCCTGTACCCCAGTGAGAGTCTGTGTGTGTGTGTGTGTGTGAGCCCATACCCCAGTGAGAGTCAGTGTGTGTGTGTGTGAGCCCGTACCCCAGTGAGAGTCAGTGTGTGTGTGTGTGAGCCCGTACCCCAGTGAGAGTCAGTGTATGTGTGTGTGTGTGTGAGCCCATACCCAGTGAGAGTCAGTGTGTGTGTGTGTGAGCCCGTACCCCAGTGAGAGTCAGTGTGTGTGTGTGTGTGAGCCCGTACCCCAGTGAGAGTCAGTGTGTGTGTGTGTGAGCCCATACCCCAGTGAGAGTCAGTGTGTGTGTGTGTGTGTGTGTGTGTGAGCCCGTACCCCAGTGAGAGTCAGTGTGTGTGTGTGTGTGAGCCCGTACCCCAGTGAGGGTCAGTGTGTGTGTGTGTGTGTGACCCCATACCCCAGTGAGAGTCAGTGTGTGTGTGTGTGTGTGTGAGCCCATACCCCAGTGAGAGTCAGTGTGTGTGTGTGTGTGAGCCCGTACCCCAGTGAGAGTCAGTGTGTGTGTGTGTATGAGCCCATACCCCAGTGAGAGTCAGTGTGTGTGTGTGTGTGTGAGCCCATACCCCAGTGAGAGTCAGTGTGTGTGTGTGTGTGTGTGAGCCCATACCCCAGTGAGAGTCTGTGTGTGTGTGTGTGTGTGAGCCCATACCCCAGTGAGAGTCTGTGTGTGTGTGTGTGTGTGTGTGAGCACATACCCCAGTGAGAGTCTGTGTGTGTGTGTGTGAGCCCATACCCCAGTGAGAGTCAGTGTGTGTGTGTGTGTGTGTATGTGTGAGCCCGTACCCCAGTGAGAGTCAGTGTGTGTGTGTGTGTGTGTGTGAGCCCATACCCCAGTGAGAGTCTGTGTGTGTGTGAGCCCATACCCCAGTGAGAGTCAGTGTGTGTGTGTGTGTGAGCCCGTACCCCAGTGAGAGTCAGTGTGTGTGTGTGTGAGCCCGTACCCCAGTGAGAGTCAGTGTGTGTGTGTGTGTGTGTGAGCCCATACCCCAGTGAGAGTCAGTGTGTGTGTGTGTGTGTGTGTGTGTGTGAGCCTGTACCCCAGTGAGAGTCAGTGTGTGTGTGTGTGAGCCCATACCCCAGTGAGGGTCAGTGTGTGTGTGTGTGTGAGCCCGTACCCCAGTGAGAGTCAGTGTGTGTGTGTGTGTGAGCCCGTACCCCAGTGAGGGTCAGTGTGTGTGTGTGTGTGAGCCCATACCCCAGTGAGGGTCAGTGTGTGTGTGTGTGTGAGCCCGTACCCCAGTGAGAGTCAGTGTGTGTGTGTGTGTGAGCCTGTACCCCAGTGAGAGTCAGTGTGTGTGTATGTGTGAGCCCGTACCCCAGTGAGAGTCAGTGTGTGTGTGTGTGTGTGTGAGCCCGTACCCCAGTGAGAGTCAGTGTGTGTGTGTGTGTGAGCCCGTACCCCAGTGAGAGTCAGTGTGTGTGTGTGTGTGTGTGTGAGCCCGTACCCCAGTGAGAGTCAGTGTGTGTGTGTGTGTGAGCCCGTACCCCAGTGAGAGTCTGTGTGTGAGCCCGTACCCCAGTGAGAGTCAGTGTGTGTGTGTGTGTGTGAGCCCGTACCCCAGTGAGAGTCAGTGTGTGTGTGTGTGTGAGCCTGTACCCCAGTGAGAGTCAGTGTGTGTGTGTGTGTGAGCCCGTACCCCAGTGAGAGTCAGTGTGTGTGTGTGTGTGTGTGTGTGTGAGCCCATACCCCAGTGAGAGTCAGTGTGTGTGTGTGTGTTAACCCGTACCCCAGTGAGAGTCAGTGTGTGTGTGTGTGAGCCCGTACCCCAGTGAGAGTCAGTGTGTGTGTGTGTGTGTGAGCCCATACCCCAGTGAGAGTCAGTGTGTGTGTGTGTGTGTGTGTGTGTGTGAGCCCGTACCCCAGTGAGGGTCAGTGTGTGTGTGTGTGTGGGAGCCCGTACCCCAGTGAGAGTCAGTGTGTGTGTGTGTATGAGCCCATACCCCAGTGAGAGTCAGTGTGTGTGTGTGTGTGTGTGAGCCCGTACCCCAGTGAGAGTCAGTGTGTGTGTGTGTGTGAGCCTGTACCCCAGTGAGAGTCAGTGTGTGTGTGTGTGTGTGAGCCCGTACCCCAGTGAGGGTCAGTGTGTGTGTGTGTGTGAGCCCGTACCCCAGTGAGAGTCAGTGTGTGTGTGTGTGTGTGTGTGAGCCCGTACCCCAGTGAGAGTCTCTGTGTGTGTGTGTGTGTGTGTGGGCCCGTACCCCAGTGAGAGTCAGTGTGTGTGTGTGTGTGTGAGCCCGTACCCCAGTGGGAGTCTGTGTGTGTGTGTGTGTGTGAGCCCGTAACCCAGTGAGAGTCTCTGTGTGTGTGTGTGTGTGAGCCCGTACCCCAGTGAGAGTCAGTGTGTGTGAGCCCATACCCCAGTGAGAGTCAGTGTGTGTGTGTGTGTGAGCCCATACCCCAGTGAGAGTCAGTGTGTGTGTGTGTGTGAGCCCGTACCCCAGTGAGAGTCAGTGTGTGTGAGCCCATACCCCAGTGAGAGTCAGTGTGTGTGTGTGTGTGAGCCCATACCCCAGTGAGAGTCAGTGTGTGTGTGTGTGTGAGCCCGTACCCCATTGAGAGTCAGTGTGTGTGAGCCCATACCCCAGTGAGAGTCAGTGTGTGTGTGTGTGTGAGCCCATACCCCAGTGAGAGTCAGTGTGTGTGTGTGTGTGAGCCCGTACCCCAGTGAGAGTCAGTGTGTGTGAGCCCATACCCCAGTGAGAGTCAGTGTGTGTGTGTGTGTGTGTGTGAGCCCATACCCCAGTGAGAGTCAGTGTGTATGTGTGTGTGAGCCCGTACCCCAGTGAGAGTGTGTGTGTGCGTGTGTGAGCCCATACCCCAGTGAGAGTCAGTGTGTGTGTGTGTGTGAGCCCATACCCCAGTGAGAGTCTCTGTGTGTGTGAGCCCGTACCCCAGTGAGAGTCAGTGTGTGTGTGTGTGTGAGCCCGTACCCCAGTGAGAGTCAGTGTGTGTGTGTGTGTGTGTGAGCCCGTACCCCAGTGAGAGTCAGTGTGTGTGTGTGTGTGAGCCCATACCCCAGTGAGAGTCAGTGTGTGTGTGTGTGTGAGCCCATACCCCAGTGAGAGTCAGTGTGTGTGTGTGTGTGTGAGCCCGTACCCCAGTGAGGGTCAGTGTGTGTGTGTGTGTGTGTGTGTGAGCCCGTACCCCAGTGAGGGGCAGTGTGTGTGTGTGTGAGCCCGTACCCCAGTGAGAGTCAGTGTGTGTGTGTGTGAGCCCATACCCCAGTGAGAGTCAGTGTGTGTGTGTGTGTGAGCCCATACCCCAGTGAGAATCAGTGTGTGTGTGTGTGTGTGTGTGAGCCCGTACCCCAGTGAGAGTCAGTGTGTGTGTGTGTGTGAGCCCATACCCCAGTGAGAGTCAGTGTGTGTGTGTGTGTGAGCCCATACCCCAGTGAGAGTCAGTGTGCGTGTGTGTGTGAGCCCATACCCCAGTGAGAGTCAGTGTGTGTGTGTGTGTGTGAGCCCATACCCCAGTGAGAGTCTGTGTGTGAGTGTGTGTGTGAGCCCGTACCCCAGTGAGAGTCTGTGTGTGAGTGTGTGTGTGAGCCCGTACCCCAGTGAGGGTCAGTGTGTGTGTGTGTGTGAGCCCATACCCCAGTGAGAGTCAGTGTGTGTGTGTGTGTGAGCCCGTACCCCAGTGAGAGTCAGTGTGTGTGTGTGTGTGAGCCCATACCCCAGTGAGAGTCAGTGTGTGTGTGTGTGTGTGTGAGCCCATACCCCAGTGAGAGTCTGTGTGTGTGTGTGTGTGAGCCCATACCCCAGTGAGAGTCAGTGTGTGTGTGTGTGTGTGTGTGTGAGCCCATACCCCAGTGAGAGTCAGTGTGCGTGTGTGTGTGAGCCCATACCCCAGTGAGAGTCAGTGTGCGTGTGTGTGTGAGCCCATACCCCAGTGAGAGTCAGTGTGTGTGCGTGTGAGCCCATACCCCAGTGAGGGTCAGTGTGTGTGTGTGTGAGCCTGTACCCCAGTGATAGTCTGTGTGTGTGTGTGTGTGTGAGCCCATACCCCAGTGAGAGTCAGTGTGTGTGTGTGTGAGCCCGTACCCCAGTGAGAGTCAGTGTGTGTGTGTGTGAGCCCGTACCCCAGTGAGAGTCAGTGTATGTGTGTGTGTGTGTGAGCCCATACCCAGTGAGAGTCAGTGTGTGTGTGTGTGAGCCCGTACCCCAGTGAGAGTCAGTGTGTGTGTGTGTGTGAGCCCGTACCCCAGTGAGAGTCAGTGTGTGTGTGTGTGAGCCCATACCCCAGTGAGAGTCAGTGTGTGTGTGTGTGTGTGTGTGTGTGAGCCCGTACCCCAGTGAGAGTCAGTGTGTGTGTGTGTGTGAGCCCGTACCCCAGTGAGGGTCAGTGTGTGTGTGTGTGTGTGACCCCATACCCCAGTGAGAGTCAGTGTGTGTGTGTGTGTGTGTGAGCCCATACCCCAGTGAGAGTCAGTGTGTGTGTGTGTGTGAGCCCGTACCCCAGTGAGAGTCAGTGTGTGTGTGTGTATGAGCCCATACCCCAGTGAGAGTCAGTGTGTGTGTGTGTGTGTGAGCCCATACCCCAGTGAGAGTCAGTGTGTGTGTGTGTGTGTGAGCCCATACCCCAGTGAGAGTCTGTGTGTGTGTGTGTGTGTGAGCCCATACCCCAGTGAGAGTCTGTGTGTGTGTGTGTGTCTGTGTGAGCACATACCCCAGTGAGAGTCTGTGTGTGTGTGTGTGAGCCCATACCCCAGTGAGAGTCAGTGTGTGTGTGTGTGTGTGTGTATGTGTGAGCCCGTACCCCAGTGAGAGTCAGTGTGTGTGTGTGTGTGTGTGTGAGCCCATACCCCAGTGAGAGTCTGTGTGTGTGTGAGCCCATACCCCAGTGAGAGTCAGTGTGTGTGTGTGTGTGAGCCCGTACCCCAGTGAGAGTCAGTGTGTGTGTGTGTGAGCCCGTACCCCAGTGAGAGTCAGTGTGTGTGTGTGTGTGTGTGAGCCCATACCCCAGTGAGAGTCAGTGTGTGTGTGTGTGTGTGTGTGTGTGTGAGCCTGTACCCCAGTGAGAGTCAGTGTGTGTGTGTGTGAGCCCATACCCCAGTGAGGGTCAGTGTGTGTGTGTGTGTGAGCCCGTACCCCAGTGAGAGTCAGTGTGTGTGTGTGTGTGAGCCCGTACCCCAGTGAGGGTCAGTGTGTGTGTGTGTGTGAGCCCATACCCCAGTGAGGGTCAGTGTGTGTGTGTGTGTGAGCCCGTACCCCAGTGAGAGTCAGTGTGTGTGTGTGTGTGAGCCTGTACCCCAGTGAGAGTCAGTGTGTGTGTATGTGTGAGCCCGTACCCCAGTGAGAGTCAGTGTGTGTGTGTGTGTGTGTGTGTGTGTGTGAGCCCATACCCCAGTGAGAGTCAGTGTGTGTGTGTGTGTGTGAGCCCATACCCCAGTGAGAGTCAGTGTGTGTGTGTGTGTGTGAGCCCGTACCCCAGTGAGAGTCAGTGTGTGTGTGTGTGTGTGTGTGTGTGTGTGAGCCCATACCCCAGTGAGAGTCAGTGTGTGTGTGTGTGTGTGAGCCCGTACCCCAGTGAGAGTCAGTGTGTGTGTGTGTGTGAGCCCGTACCCCAGTGAGAGTCAGTGTGTGTGTGTGTGTGTGTGTGAGCCCGTACCCCAGTGAGAGTCAGTGTGTGTGTGTGTGTGAGCCCGTACCCCAGTGAGAGTCTGTGTGTGAGCCCGTACCCCAGTGAGAGTCAGTGTGTGTGTGTGTGTGTGAGCCCGTACCCCAGTGAGAGTCAGTGTGTGTGTGTGTGTGAGCCTGTACCCCAGTGAGAGTCAGTGTGTGTGTGTGTGTGAGCCCATACCCCAGTGAGAGTCAGTGTGTGTGTGTGTGTGTGTGTGTGAGCCCATACCCCAGTGAGAGTCAGTGTGTGTGTGTGAGCCCATACCCCCGTGAGAGTCAGTGTGTGTGTGTGTGTGAGCCCATACCCCAGTGAGAGTCAGTGTGTGTGAGCCCATACCCCAGTGAGAGTCTGTGTGTGTGTGTGTGTGTGTGTGAGCCCATACCCCAGTGAGAGTCAGTGTGTGTGTGTGTGTGAGCCCGTACCCCAGTGAGAGTCAGTGTGTGTGTGTGTGAGCCCATACCCCAGTGAGAGTCTGTGTGTGTGTGTGTGTGTGAGCCCGTACCCCAGTGAGAGTCAGTGTGTGTGTGTGTGTGTGTGAGCCCGTACCCCAGTGAGAGTCAGTGTGTGTGTGTGAGCCCGTACCCCAGTGAGAGTCAGTGTGTGTGAGCCCGTACCCCAGTGAGAGTCAGTGTGTGTGTGTGTGTGTGTGAGCCCGTACCCCAGTGAGAGTCAGTGTGTGTGAGCCCGTACCCCAGTGAGGGTCAGTGTGTGTGTGAGCCCATACCCCAGTGAGAGTCAGTGTGTGTGTGTGAGCCCATACCCCAGTGAGAGTCAGTGTGTGTGTGTGTGAGCCCGTACCCCAGTGAGGGTCAGTGTGTGTGTGTGTGAGCCCATACCCCAGTGAGAGTCAGTGTGTGTGTGTGTGTGTGTGTGTGTGAGCCCATACCCCAGTGAGAGTCAGTGTGTGTGTGTGAGCCTGTACCCCAGTGAGAGACAGTGTGTGTGTGTGAGCCCATACCCCAGTGAGAGTCAGTGTGTGTGTGTGTGTGTGAGCCCGTACCCCAGTGAGGGTCAGTGTGTGTGTGTGTGTGTGTGTGTGAGCCCGTACCCCAGTGAGAGACAGTGTGTGTGTGTGTGTGTGTGTGTGTGTGAGCCCATACCCCAGTGAGAGTCAGTGTGTGTGTGTGTGTGTGAGCCCGTACCCCAGTGAGGGTCAGTGTGTGTGTGTGTGTGAGCCCATACCCCAGTGAGAGTCAGTGTGTGTGTGTGTGTGTGTGTGTGAGCCCGTACCCCAGTGAGAGTCAGTGTGTGTGTGTGTGTGAGCCCATATCCCAGTGAGAGTCAGTGTGTGTGTGTGTGTGTGTGTGTGTGAGCCCGTACCCCAGTGAGAGTCAGTGTGTGTGTGTGAGCCCATACCCCAGTGTGAGTCAGTGTGTGTGTGTGTGAGCCCGTACCCCAGTGAGGGTCAGTGTGTGTGTGTGTGTGTGAGCCCGTACCCCAGTGAGAGTCAGTGTGTGTGTGTGTGTGTGTGAGCCCATACCCCAGTGAGAGTCAGTGTGTGTGTGTGTGTGAGCCTGTACCCCAGTGAGAGTCAGTGTGTGTGTGTGTGTGTGAGCCCGTACCCCAGTGAGGGTCAGTGTGTGTGTGTGTGTGAGCCCGTACCCCAGTGAGAGTCAGTGTGTGTGTGTGTGTGTGTGTGAGCCCGTACCCCAGTGAGAGTCTCTGTGTGTGTGTGTGTGTGTGTGGGCCCGTACCCCAGTGAGAGTCAGTGTGTGTGTGTGTGTGTGAGCCCGTACCCCAGTGAGAGTCTGTGTGTGTGTGTGTGTGTGAGCCCGTAACCCAGTGAGAGTCTCTGTGTGTGTGTGTGTGTGAGCCCGTACCCCAGTGAGAGTCAGTGTGTGTGAGCCCATACCCCAGTGAGAGTCAGTGTGTGTGTGTGTGTGAGCCCATACCCCAGTGAGAGTCAGTGTGTGTGTGTGTGTGAGCCCGTACCCCAGTGAGAGTCAGTGTGTGTGAGCCCATACCCCAGTGAGAGTCAGTGTGTGTGTGTGTGTGAGCCCATACCCCAGTGAGAGTCTCTGTGTGTGTGTGTGTGTGAGCCCGTACCCCAGTGAGAGTCAGTGTGTGTGAGCCCATACCCCAGTGAGAGTCAGTGTGTGTGTGTGTGTGAGCCCATACCCCAGTGAGAGTCAGTGTGTGTGTGTGTGTGAGCCCGTACCCCAGTGAGAGTCAGTGTGTGTGAGCCCATACCCCAGTGAGAGTCAGTGTGTGTGTGTGTGTGAGCCCATACCCCAGTGAGAGTCAGTGTGTGTGTGTGTGTGAGCCCGTACCCCAGTGAGAGTCAGTGTGTGTGAGCCCATACCCCAGTGAGAGTCAGTGTGTGTGTGTGTGTGAGCCCATACCCCAGTGAGAGTCAGTGTGTGTGTGTGTGTGAGCCCGTACCCCAGTGAGAGTCAATGTGTGTGAGCCCATACCCCAGTGAGAGTCAGTGTGTGTGTGTGTGTGTGTGTGAGCCCATACCCCAGTGAGAGTCAGTGTGTATGTGTGTGTGAGCCCGTACCCCAGTGAGAGTGTGTGTGTGCGTGTGTGAGCCCATACCCCAGTGAGAGTCAGTGTGTGTGTGTGTGTGAGCCCATACCCCAGTGAGAGTCTCTGTGTGTGTGAGCCCGTACCCCAGTGAGAGTCAGTGTGTGTGTGTGTGTGAGCCCGTACCCCAGTGAGAGTCAGTGTGTGTGTGTGTGTGTGAGCCCGTACCCCAGTGAGAGTCAGTGTGTGTGTGTGTGTGAGCCCATACCCCAGTGAGAGTCAGTGTGTGTGTGTGTGTGAGCCCATACCCCAGTGAGAGTCAGTGTGTGTGTGTGTGTGTGAGCCCGTACCCCAGTGAGGGTCAGTGTGTGTGTGTGTGTGTGTGTGTGAGCCCGTACCCCAGTGAGGGGCAGTGTGTGTGTGTGTGAGCCCGTACCCCAGTGAGAGTCAGTGTGTGTGTGTGTGAGCCCATACCCCAGTGAGAGTCAGTGTGTGTGTGTGTGTGAGCCCATACCCCAGTGAGAATCAGTGTGTGTGTGTGTGTGTGTGTGAGCCCGTACCCCAGTGAGAGTCAGTGTGTGTGTGTGTGTGAGCCCATACCCCAGTGAGAGTCAGTGTGTGTGTGTGTGTGAGCCCATACCCCAGTGAGAGTCAGTGTGCGTGTGTGTGTGAGCCCATACCCCAGTGAGAGTCAGTGTGTGTGTGTGTGTGTGAGCCCATACCCCAGTGAGAGTCTGTGTGTGAGTGTGTGTGTGAGCCCGTACCCCAGTGAGAGTCTGTGTGTGAGTGTGTGTGTGAGCCCGTACCCCAGTGAGGGTCAGTGTGTGTGTGTGTGTGAGCCCATACCCCAGTGAGAGTCAGTGTGTGTGTGTGTGTGAGCCCGTACCCCAGTGAGAGTCAGTGTGTGTGTGTGTGTGAGCCCATACCCCAGTGAGAGTCAGTGTGTGTGTGTGTGTGTGTGAGCCCATACCCCAGTGAGAGTCTGTGTGTGTGTGTGTGTGAGCCCATACCCCAGTGAGAGTCAGTGTGTGTGTGTGTGTGTGTGTGTGAGCCCATACCCCAGTGAGAGTCAGTGTGCGTGTGTGTGTGAGCCCATACCCCAGTGAGAGTCAGTGTGCGTGTGTGTGTGAGCCCATACCCCAGTGAGAGTCAGTGTGTGTGCGTGTGAGCCCATACCCCAGTGAGGGTCAGTGTGTGTGTGTGTGAGCCTGTACCCCAGTGAGAGTCTGTGTGTGTGTGTGTGTGTGAGCCCATACCCCAGTGAGAGTCAGTGTGTGTGTGTGTGAGCCCGTACCCCAGTGAGAGTCAGTGTGTGTGTGTGTGAGCCCGTACCCCAGTGAGAGTCAGTGTATGTGTGTGTGTGTGTGAGCCCATACCCAGTGAGAGTCAGTGTGTGTGTGTGTGAGCCCGTACCCCAGTGAGAGTCAGTGTGTGTGTGTGTGTGAGCCCGTACCCCAGTGAGAGTCAGTGTGTGTGTGTGTGAGCCCATACCCCAGTGAGAGTCAGTGTGTGTGTGTGTGTGTGTGTGTGTGAGCCCGTACCCCAGTGAGAGTCAGTGTGTGTGTGTGTGTGAGCCCGTACCCCAGTGAGGGTCAGTGTGTGTGTGTGTGTGTGACCCCATACCCCAGTGAGAGTCAGTGTGTGTGTGTGTGTGTGTGAGCCCATACCCCAGTGAGAGTCAGTGTGTGTGTGTGTGTGAGCCCGTACCCCAGTGAGAGTCAGTGTGTGTGTGTGTATGAGCCCATACCCCAGTGAGAGTCAGTGTGTGTGTGTGTGTGTGTGTGAGCCCATACCCCAGTGAGAGTCAGTGTGTGTGTGTGTGTGTGAGCCCATACCCCAGTGAGAGTCTGTGTGTGTGTGTGTGTGTGAGCCCATACCCCAGTGAGAGTCTGTGTGTGTGTGTGTGTCTGTGTGAGCACATACCCCAGTGAGAGTCTGTGTGTGTGTGTGTGAGCCCATACCCCAGTGAGAGTCAGTGTGTGTGTGTGTGTGTGTGTATGTGTGAGCCCGTACCCCAGTGAGAGTCAGTGTGTGTGTGTGTGTGTGTGTGAGCCCATACCCCAGTGAGAGTCTGTGTGTGTGTGAGCCCATACCCCAGTGAGAGTCAGTGTGTGTGTGTGTGTGAGCCCGTACCCCAGTGAGAGTCAGTGTGTGTGTGTGTGAGCCCGTACCCCAGTGAGAGTCAGTGTGTGTGTGTGTGTGTGTGAGCCCATACCCCAGTGAGAGTCAGTGTGTGTGTGTGTGTGTGTGTGTGTGTGAGCCTGTACCCCAGTGAGAGTCAGTGTGTGTGTGTGTGAGCCCATACCCCAGTGAGGGTCAGTGTGTGTGTGTGTGTGAGCCCGTACCCCAGTGAGAGTCAGTGTGTGTGTGTGTGTGAGCCCGTACCCCAGTGAGGGTCAGTGTGTGTGTGTGTGTGAGCCCATACCCCAGTGAGGGTCAGTGTGTGTGTGTGTGTGAGCCCGTACCCCAGTGAGAGTCAGTGTGTGTGTGTGTGTGAGCCTGTACCCCAGTGAGAGTCAGTGTGTGTGTATGTGTGAGCCCGTACCCCAGTGAGAGTCAGTGTGTGTGTGTGTGTGTGTGAGCCCGTACCCCAGTGAGAGTCAGTGTGTGTGTGTGTGTGAGCCCGTACCCCAGTGAGAGTCAGTGTGTGTGTGTGTGTGTGTGTGAGCCCGTACCCCAGTGAGAGTCAGTGTGTGTGTGTGTGTGAGCCCGTACCCCAGTGAGAGTCTGTGTGTGAGCCCGTACCCCAGTGAGAGTCAGTGTGTGTGTGTGTGTGTGAGCCCGTACCCCAGTGAGAGTCAGTGTGTGTGTGTGTGTGAGCCTGTACCCCAGTGAGAGTCAGTGTGTGTGTGTGTGTGAGCCCATACCCCAGTGAGAGTCAGTGTGTGTGTGTGTGTGTGTGTGTGAGCCCATACCCCAGTGAGAGTCAGTGTGTGTGTGTGAGCCCATACCCCCGTGAGAGTCAGTGTGTGTGTGTGTGTGAGCCCATACCCCAGTGAGAGTCAGTGTGTGTGAGCCCATACCCCAGTGAGAGTCTGTGTGTGTGTGTGTGTGTGTGTGAGCCCATACCCCAGTGAGAGTCAGTGTGTGTGTGTGTGTGAGCCCGTACCCCAGTGAGAGTCAGTGTGTGTGTGTGTGAGCCCATACCCCAGTGAGAGTCTGTGTGTGTGTGTGTGTGTGAGCCCGTACCCCAGTGAGAGTCAGTGTGTGTGTGTGTGTGTGTGAGCCCGTACCCCAGTGAGAGTCAGTGTGTGTGTGTGAGCCCGTACCCCAGTGAGAGTCAGTGTGTGTGAGCCCGTACCCCAGTGAGAGTCAGTGTGTGTGTGTGTGTGTGTGAGCCCGTACCCCAGTGAGAGTCAGTGTGTGTGAGCCCGTACCCCAGTGAGGGTCAGTGTGTGTGTGAGCCCATACCCCAGTGAGAGTCAGTGTGTGTGTGTGAGCCCATACCCCAGTGAGAGTCAGTGTGTGTGTGTGTGAGCCCGTACCCCAGTGAGGGTCAGTGTGTGTGTGTGTGAGCCCATACCCCAGTGAGAGTCAGTGTGTGTGTGTGTGTGTGTGTGTGTGAGCCCATACCCCAGTGAGAGTCAGTGTGTGTGTGTGAGCCTGTACCCCAGTGAGAGACAGTGTGTGTGTGTGAGCCCATACCCCAGTGAGAGTCAGTGTGTGTGTGTGTGTGTGAGCCCGTACCCCAGTGAGGGTCAGTGTGTGTGTGTGTGTGTGTGTGTGTGAGCCCGTACCCCAGTGAGAGACAGTGTGTGTGTGTGTGTGTGTGTGTGTGTGAGCCCATACCCCAGTGAGAGTCAGTGTGTGTGTGTGTGTGTGAGCCCGTACCCCAGTGAGGGTCAGTGTGTGTGTGTGTGTGAGCCCATACCCCAGTGAGAGTCAGTGTGTGTGTGTGTGTGTGTGTGTGAGCCCGTACCCCAGTGAGAGTCAGTGTGTGTGTGTGTGTGAGCCCATATCCCAGTGAGAGTCAGTGTGTGTGTGTGTGTGTGTGTGTGAGCCCGTACCCCAGTGAGAGTCAGTGTGTGTGTGTGAGCCCATACCCCAGTGTGAGTCAGTGTGTGTGTGTGTGAGCCCGTACCCCAGTGAGGGTCAGTGTGTGTGTGTGTGTGTGAGCCCGTACCCCAGTGAGAGTCAGTGTGTGTGTGTGTGTGTGTGAGCCCATACCCCAGTGAGAGTCAGTGTGTGTGTGTGTGTGAGCCTGTACCCCAGTGAGAGTCAGTGTGTGTGTGTGTGTGTGAGCCCGTACCCCAGTGAGGGTCAGTGTGTGTGTGTGTGTGAGCCCGTACCCCAGTGAGAGTCAGTGTGTGTGTGTGTGTGTGTGTGAGCCCGTACCCCAGTGAGAGTCTCTGTGTGTGTGTGTGTGTGTGTGGGCCCGTACCCCAGTGAGAGTCAGTGTGTGTGTGTGTGTGTGAGCCCGTACCCCAGTGAGAGTCTGTGTGTGTGTGTGTGTGTGAGCCCGTAACCCAGTGAGAGTCTCTGTGTGTGTGTGTGTGTGAGCCCGTACCCCAGTGAGAGTCAGTGTGTGTGAGCCCATACCCCAGTGAGAGTCAGTGTGTGTGTGTGTGTGAGCCCATACCCCAGTGAGAGTCAGTGTGTGTGTGTGTGTGAGCCCGTACCCCAGTGAGAGTCAGTGTGTGTGAGCCCTTACCCCAGTGAGAGTCAGTGTGTGTGTGTGTGTGAGCCCATACCCCAGTGAGAGTCAGTGTGTGTGTGTGTGTGAGCCCGTACCCCAGTGAGAGTCAGTGTGTGTGAGCCCATACCCCAGTGAGAGTCAGTGTGTGTGTGTGTGTGAGCCCATACCCCAGTGAGAGTCAGTGTGTGTGTGTGTGTGAGCCCATACCCCAGTGAGAGTCAGTGTGTGTGAGCCCGTACCCCAGTGAGAGTCTGTGTGTGTGAGCCCGTACCCCAGTGAGAGTCAGTGTGTGTGAGCCCATACCCCAGTGAGAGTCAGTGTGTGTGAGCCCGTACCCCAGTGAGAGTCTGTGTGTGTGAGCCCGTACCCCAGTGAGAGTCAGTGTGTGTGAGCCCATACCCCAGTGAGAGTCAGTGTGTGTGTGTGTGTGTGTGTGAGCCCATACCCCAGTGAGAGTCAGTGTGTATGTGTGTGTGAGCCCGTACCCCAGTGAGAGTGTGTGTGTGCGTGTGTGAGCCCATACCCCAGTGAGAGTCAGTGTGTGTGTGTGTGTGAGCCCATACCCCAGTGAGAGTCTCTGTGTGTGTGAGCCCGTACCCCAGTGAGAGTCAGTGTGTGTGTGTGTGTGTGAGCCCGTACCCCAGTGAGAGTCAGTGTGTGTGTGTGTGTGAGCCCATACCCCAGTGAGAGTCAGTGTGTGTGTGTGTGTGAGCCCATACCCCAGTGAGAGTCAGTGTGTGTGTGTGTGTGTGAGCCCGTACCCCAGTGAGGGTCAGTGTGTGTGTGTGTGTGAGCCCGTACCCCAGTGAGAGTCAGTGTGTGTGTGTGTGTGTGTGTGTGAGCCCGTACCCCAGTGAGGGGCAGTGTGTGTGTGTGTGAGCCCGTACCCCAGTGAGAGTCAGTGTGTGTGTGTGTGTGAGCCCGTACCCCAGTGAGAGTCAGTGTGTGTGTGTGTGTGTGTGTGTGTGTGTGTGTGAGCCCGTACCCCAGTGAGAGTCAGTGTGTGTGTGTGTGTGAGCCCGTACCCCAGTGAGAGTCAGTGTGTGTGTGTGTGTGTGAGCCCGTACCCCAGTGAGAGTCAGTGTGTGTGTGTGTGTGTGTGTGTGAGCCCGTACCCCAGTGAGAGTCAGTGCGTGTGTGTGTGTGAGCCCATACCCCAGTGAGAGTCAGTGTGTGTGTGTGTGTGTGAGCCCGTACCCCAGTGAGGGTCAGTGTGTGTGTGTGAGCCCATACCCCAGTGAGAGTTAGTGTGTGTGTGTGTGTGAGCCCGTACCCCAGTGAGAGTCAGTGTGTGTGTGTGTGTGAGCCCATACCCCAGTGAGAGTCAGTGTGTGTGTGTGTGTGTGTGAGCCCGTACCCCAGTGAGAGTCAGTGTGTGTGTGTGTGTGTGTGTGAGCCCGTACCCCAGTGAGAGTCAGTGTGTGTGTGTGTGTGAGCCCATACCCCAGTGAGAGTCAGTGTGTGTGTGTGTGTGTGTGTGTGTGAGCCCATACCCCAGTGAGAGTCAGTGTGTGTGTGTGTGAGCCCATACCCCCGTGAGAGTCAGTGTGTGTGTGTGTGTGAGCCCATACCCCAGTGAGAGTCAGTGTGTGTGAGCCCATACCCCAGTGAGAGTCTGTGTGTGTGTGTGTGTGTTTGTGAACCCATACCCCAGTGAGAGTCAGTGTGTGTGTGTGTGTGAGCTCATACCCCAGTGAGAGTCAGTGTGTGTGTGTGTGTGTGAGCCCGTACCCCAGTGAGAGTCAGTGTGTGTGTGTGTGAGCCCATACCCCAGTGAGAGTCTCTGTGTGTGTGTGTGTGTGAGCCCGTACCCCAGTGAGAGTCAGTGTGTGTGTGTGTGTGTGTGAGCCCGTACCCCAGTGAGAGTCAGTGTGTGTGTGTGAGCCCGTACCCCAGTGACAGTCAGTGTGTGTGAGCCCGTACCCCAGTGAGAGTCAGTGTGTGTGTGTGTGTGTGTGAGCCCGTACCCCAGTGAGAGTCAGTGTGTGTGAGCCCGTACCCCAGTGAGGGTCAGTGTGTGTGTGAGCCCATACCCCAGTGAGAGTCAGTGTGTGTGTGTGTGTGTGAGCCCATACCCCAGTGAGAGTCAGTGTGTGTGTGTGTGAGCCCGTACCCCAGTGAGGGTCAGTGTGTGTGTGTGTATGAGCCCATACCCCAGTGAGAGTCAGTGTGTGTGTGTGTGTGTGAGCCCATACCCCAGTGAGAGTCAGTGTGTGTGTGTGTGTGTGTGTGAGCCCATTCCCCAGTGAGAGTCAGTGTGTGTGTGTGAGCCTGTACCCCAGTGAGAGACAGTGTGTGTGTGTGAGCCCATACCCCAGTGAGAGTCAGTGTGTGTGTGTGTGTGTGAGCCCGTACCCCAGTGAGGGTCAGTGTGTGTGTGTGTGTGTGTGTGTGAGCCCGTACCCCAGTGAGAGACAGTGTGTGTGTGTGTGTGTGTGTGACCCCATACCCCAGTGAGAGTCAGTGTGTGTGTGTGAGCCCATACCCCAGTGAGAGTCAGTGTGTGTGTGTGTGTGAGCCCGTACCCCAGTGAGGGTCAGTGTGTGTGTGTGTGTGTGTGAGCCCGTACCCCAGTGAGGGTCAGTGTGTGTGTGTGTGTGAGCCCATACCCCAGTGAGAGTCAGTGTGTGTGTGTGTGTGTGAGCCCGTACCCCAGTGAGAGTCAGTGTGTGTGTGTGTGTGAGCCCATACCCCAGTGAGAGTCAGTGTGTGTGTGTGTGTGAGCCCATACCCCAGTGAGAGTCAGTGTGTGTGTGTGTGTGTGAGCCCGTACCCCAGTGAGGGTCAGTGTGTGTGTGTGTGTGAGCCCGTACCCCAGTGAGAGTCAGTGTGTGTGTGTGTGTGTGTGTGTGAGCCCGTACCCCAGTGAGGGGCAGTGTGTGTGTGTGTGAGCCCGTACCCCAGTGAGAGTCAGTGTGTGTGTGTGTGTGAGCCCGTACCCCAGTGAGAGTCAGTGTGTGTGTGTGTGTGTGTGTGTGTGTGTGTGTGAGCCCGTACCCCAGTGAGAGTCAGTGTGTGTGTGTGTGTGAGCCCGTACCCCAGTGAGAGTCAGTGTGTGTGTGTGTGTGTGAGCCCGTACCCCAGTGAGAGTCAGTGTGTGTGTGTGTGTGTGTGTGTGAGCCCGTACCCCAGTGAGAGTCAGTGCGTGTGTGTGTGTGAGCCCATACCCCAGTGAGAGTCAGTGTGTGTGTGTGTGTGTGAGCCCGTACCCCAGTGAGGGTCAGTGTGTGTGTGTGAGCCCATACCCCAGTGAGAGTTAGTGTGTGTGTGTGTGTGAGCCCGTACCCCAGTGAGAGTCAGTGTGTGTGTGTGTGTGAGCCCATACCCCAGTGAGAGTCAGTGTGTGTGTGTGTGTGTGTGTGAGCCCGTACCCCAGTGAGAGTCAGTGTGTGTGTGTGTGTGTGTGAGCCCGTACCCCAGTGAGAGTCAGTGTGTGTGTGTGTGTGAGCCCATACCCCAGTGAGAGTCAGTGTGTGTGTGTGTGTGTGTGTGTGTGAGCCCATACCCCAGTGAGAGTCAGTGTGTGTGTGTGTGAGCCCATACCCCCGTGAG
The DNA here is from genome assembly GCF_047496795.1 of Chiloscyllium punctatum. Taxonomy (NCBI): domain Eukaryota; kingdom Metazoa; phylum Chordata; class Chondrichthyes; order Orectolobiformes; family Hemiscylliidae; genus Chiloscyllium; species Chiloscyllium punctatum. Next base: position 45,415,839 of record NC_092772.1, read on the forward strand.
AGTCAGTGTGTGTGTGTATGTGAGCCCATACCCCAGTGAGAGTCAGTGTGTGTGAGCCCATACCCCAGTGAGAGTCTGTGTGTGTGTGTGTGTGTTTGTGAACCCATACCCCAGTGAGAGTCAGTGTGTGTGTGTGTGTGAGCTCATACCCCAGTGAGAGTCAGTGTGTGTGTGTGTGTGTGAGCCCGTACCCCAGTGAGAGTCAGTGTGTGTGTGTGTGAGCCCATACCCCAGTGAGAGTCTCTGTGTGTGTGTGTGTGTGAGCCCGTACCCCAGTGAGAGTCAGTGTGTGTGTGTGTGTGTGTGAGCCCGTACCCCAGTGAGAGTCAGTGTGTGTGTGTGAGCCCGTACCCCAGTGACAGTCAGTGTGTGTGAGCCCGTACCCCAGTGAGAGTCAGTGTGTGTGTGTGTGTGTGTGAGCCCGTACCCCAGTGAGAGTCAGTGTGTGTGAGCCCGTACCCCAGTGAGGGTCAGTGTGTGTGTGAGCCCATACCCCAGTGAGAGTCAGTGTGTGTGTGTGTGTGTGAGCCCATACCCCAGTGAGAGTCAGTGTGTGTGTGTGTGAGCCCGTACCCCAGTGAGGGTCAGTGTGTGTGTGTGTATGAGCCCATACCCCAGTGAGAGTCAGTGTGTGTGTGTGTGTGTGAGCCCATACCCCAGTGAGAGTCAGTGTGTGTGTGTGTGTGTGTGTGAGCCCATTCCCCAGTGAGAGTCAGTGTGTGTGTGTGAGCCTGTACCCCAGTGAGAGACAGTGTGTGTGTGTGAGCCCATACCCCAGTGAGAGTCAGTGTGTGTGTGTGTGTGTGAGCCCGTACCCCAGTGAGGGTCAGTGTGTGTGTGTGTGTGTGTGTGTGAGCCCGTACCCCAGTGAGAGACAGTGTGTGTGTGTGTGTGTGTGTGACCCCATACCCCAGTGAGAGTCAGTGTGTGTGTGTGAGCCCATACCCCAGTGAGAGTCAGTGTGTGTGTGTGTGTGAGCCCGTACCCCAGTGAGGGTCAGTGTGTGTGTGTGTGTGTGTGAGCCCGTACCCCAGTGAGGGTCAGTGTGTGTGTGTGTGTGAGCCCATACCCCAGTGAGAGTCAGTGTGTGTGTGTGTGTGTGAGCCCGTACCCCAGTGAGGGTCAGTGTGTGTGTGTGTGTGGGAGCCCGTACCCCAGTGAGAGTCAGTGTGTGTGTGTGTATGAGCCCATACCCCAGTGAGAGTCAGTGTGTGTGTGTGTGTGTGAGCCCGTACCCCAGTGAGAGTCAGTGTGTGTGTGTGTGTGAGCCTGTACCCCAGTGAGAGTCAGTGTGTGTGTGTGTGTGTGAGCCCGTACCCCAGTGAGGGTCAGTGTGTGTGTGTGTGTGAGCCCGTACCCCAGTGAGAGTCAGTGTGTGTGTGTGTGTGTGTGTGAGCCCGTACCCCAGTGAGAGTCTCTGTGTGTGTGTGTGTGTGTGTGTGTGGGCCCGTACCCCAGTGAGAGTCAGTGTGTGTGTGTGTGTGTGTGAGCCCGTAACCCAGTGAGAGTCTCTGTGTGTGTGTGTGTGTGTGAGCCCGTACCCCAGTGAGAGTCAGTGTGTGTGTGTGTGTGAGCCCGTACCCCAGTGAGAGTCAGTGTGTGTGAGCCCATACCCCAGTGAGTCAGTGTGTGTGTGTGTGAGCCCGTACCCCAGTGAGAGTCAGTGTGTGTGTGTGTGTGTGTGAGCCCATACCCCAGTGAGAGTTAGTGTGTGTGTGTGTGTGAGCCCGTACCCCAGTGAGAGTGTGTGTGTGCGTGTGTGAGCCCATACCCCAGTGAGAGTCAGTGTGTGTGTGTGTGTGAGCCCATACCCCAGTGAGAGTCTCTGTGTGTGTGTGTGTGTGTGAGCCCGTACCCCAGTGAGAGTCAGTGTGTGTGTGTGTGTGTGAGCCCGTACCCCAGTGAGAGTCAGTGTGTGTGTGTGTGTGAGCCCATACCCCAGTGAGAGTCAGTGTGTGTGTGTGTGTGAGCCCATACCCCAGTGAGAGTCAGTGTGTGTGTGTGTGTGTGTGAGCCCGTACCCCAGTGAGAGTCAGTGTGTGTGTGTGTGTGTGAGCCCGTACCCCAGTGAGGGTCAGTGTGTGTGTGTGTGTGTGAGCCCGTACCCCAGTGAGAGTCAGTGTGTGTGTGTGTGTGTGTGTGTGTGTGAGCCCGTACCCCAGTGAGGGGCAGTGTGTGTGTGTGTGTGTGTGTGTGTGTGTGTGTGAGCCCGTACCCCAGTGAGAGTCAGTGTGTGTGTGTGTGTGAGCCCGTACCCCAGTGAGAGTCAGTGTGTGTGTGTGTGTGTGTGTAAGCCCGTACCCCAGTGAGAGTCAGTGTGTGTGTGTGTGTGAGCCCGTACCCCAGTGAGAGTCAGTGTGTGTGTGTGTGTGTGTGTGTGTGTGAGCCCGTACCCCAGTGAGAGTCAGTGCGTGTGTGTGTGTGAGCCCATACCCCAGTGAGAGTCAGTGTGTGTGTGTGTGTGTGAGCCCGTACCCCAGTGAGGGTCAGTGTGTGTGTGTGTGTGTGTGTGAGCCCATACCCCAGTGAGAGTCAGTGTGTGTGTGTGTGTGAGCCCGTACCCCAGTGAGAGTCAGTGTGTGTGTGTGTGTGAGCCCATACCCCAGTGAGAGTCAGTGTGTGTGAGCCCGTACCCCAGTGAGAGTCAGTGTGTGTGTGTGTGTGTGAGCCCGTACCCCAGTGAGAGTCAGTGTGTGTGTGTGTGTGAGCCCATACCCCAGTGAGAGTCAGTGTGTGTGTGTGTGTGAGCCCATACCCCAGTGAGAGTCAGTGTGTGTGTGTGTGTGTGTGTGTGAGCCCATACCCCAGTGAGAGTCAGTGTGTGTGTGTGAGCCCATACCCCCGTGAGAGTCAGTGTGTGTGTGTGTGTGAGCCCATACCCCAGTGAGAGTCAGTGTGTGTGAGCCCATACCCCAGTGAGAGTCTGTGTGTGTGTGTGTGTGTGTGTGAGCCCATACCCCAGTGAGAGTCAGTGTGTGTGTGTGTGTGAGCCCGTACCCCAGTGAGAGTCAGTGTGTGTGTGTGTGAGCCCATACCCCAGTGAGAGTCTGTGTGTGTGTGTGTGTGTGAGCCCGTACCCCAGTGAGAGTCAGTGTGTGTGTGTGTGTGTGTGAGCCCGTACCCCAGTGAGAGTCAGTGTGTGTGTGTGAGCCCGTACCCCAGTGAGAGTCAGTGTGTGTGACCCCGTACCCCAGTGAGAGTCAGTGTGTGTGTGTGTGTGTGTGAGCCCGTACCCCAGTGAGAGTCAGTGTGTGTGAGCCCGTACCCCAGTGAGGGTCAGTGTGTGTGTGAGCCCATACCCCAGTGAGAGTCAGTGTGTGTGTGTGAGCCCATACCCCAGTGAGAGTCAGTGTGTGTGTGTGTGAGCCCGTACCCCAGTGAGGGTCAGTGTGTGTGTGTGTGAGCCCATACCCCAGTGAGAGTCAGTGTGTGTGTGTGAGCCTGTACCCCAGTGAGAGACAGTGTGTGTGTGTGAGCCCATACCCCAGTGAGAGTCAGTGTGTGTGTGTGTGTGTGAGCCCGTACCCCAGTGAGGGTCAGTGTGTGTGTGTGTGTGTGTGTGTGAGCCCGTACCCCAGTGAGAGACAGTGTGTGTGTGTGTGTGTGTGTGTGTGAGCCCATACCCCAGTGAGAGTCAGTGTGTGTGTGTGTGTGTGAGCCCGTACCCCAGTGAGGGTCAGTGTGTGTGTGTGTGTGAGCCCATACCCCAGTGAGAGTCAGTGTGTGTGTGTGTGTGTGTGTGTGAGCCCGTACCCCAGTGAGAGTCAGTGTGTGTGTGTGTGTGAGCCCATATCCCAGTGAGAGTCAGTGTGTGTGTGTGTGTGTGTGTGTGAGCCCGTACCCCAGTGAGAGTCAGTGTGTGTGTGTGAGCCCATACCCCAGTGTGAGTCAGTGTGTGTGTGTGTGAGCCCGTACCCCAGTGAGGGTCAGTGTGTGTGTGTGTGTGTGAGCCCATACCCCAGTGAGAGTCAGTGTGTGTGTGTGTGTGTGTGAGCCCATACCCCAGTGAGAGTCAGTGTGTGTGTGTGTGTGTGAGCCCATATCCCAGTAAGAGTCAGTGTGTGTGTATGTGAGCCCGTACCCCAGTGAGGGTCAGTGTGTGTGTGTGTGTGAGCCCATACCCCAGTGAGAGTCAGTGTGTGTGTGTGTGTGTGAGCCCGTACCCCAGTAAGAGTCAGTGTGTGTGTGTGAGCCCATACCCCAGTGAGAGTCAGTGTGTGTGTGTGTGAGCCCATACCCCAGTGAGAGTCAGTGTGTGTGTGTGTGTGAGCCCATACCCAGTGAGAGGCAGTGTCTGTGTGTGTGTGTGTGTGTGTGAGCCCATACCCCAGTGAGAGTCAGTGTGTGTGTGTGTGAGCCCATACCCAGTGAGAGTCAGTGTCTGTGTGTGTGTGTGTGTGTGTGAGCCCGTACCCCAGTGAGAGTCAGTGTGTGTGTGTGTGTGAGCCCATACCCCAGTGAGAGTCAGTGTGTGTGTGAGCCCATACCCCAGTGAGGGTCAGTGTGTGTGTGTGTGTGTGTGAGCCCGTACCCCAGTGAGAGTCAGTGTGTGTGAGCCCGTACCCCAGTGAGGGTCAGTGTGTGTGTGTGTGTGAGCCCATACCCCAGTGAGAGTCAGTGTGTGTGTGTGTGAGCCCGTACCCCAGTGAGGGTCAGTGTGTGTGTGTGTGTGTGTGAGCCCATACCCCAGTGAGAGTCAGTGTGTGTGTGTGTGTGTGAGCCCGTACCCCAGTGAGAGTCAGTGTGTGTGAGCCCGTACCCCAGTGAGGGTCAGTGTGTGTGTGTGTGTGAGCCCATACCCCAGTGAGAGTCAGTGTGCGTGTGTGTGTGAGCCCATACCCCAGTGAGAGTCAGTGTGTGTGTGTGTGTGAGCCCATACCCCAGTGAGAGTCAGTGTGTGTGTGTGTGTGTGAGCCCGTACCCCAGTGAGAGTCAGTGTGTGTGAGCCCGTACCCCAGTGAGGGTCAGTGTGTGTGTGTGTGTGAGCCCATACCCCAGTGAGAGTCAGTGTGCGGGTGTGTGTGAGCCCATACCCCAGTGAGAGTCAGTGTGTGTGTGTGTGTGAGCCCATACCCCAGTGAGAGTCAGTGTGTGTGTGTGTGTGAGCCCGTACCCCAGTGAGAGTCAGTGTGTGTGTGTGTGTGTGAGCCCATACCCCAGTGAGAGTCAGTGTGTGTGTGTGTGTGTGAGCCTGTACCCCAGTGAGGGTCAGTGTGTGCGTGAGCCCATACCCCAGTGAGAGTCAGTGTGTGTGTGTGTGTGAGCCCATACCCCAGTGAGAGTCAGTGTGTGTGTGTGTGTGAGCCCATACCCCACTGAGAGTCAGTGTGTGTGTGTGTGTGTGAGCCCGTACCCCAGTGAGAGTCAGTGTGTGTGTGTGTGTGAGCCCGTACCCCAGTGATAGTCAGTGTGTGTGTGTGTGTGAACCCGTACCCCAGTGAGAGTCAGTGTGTGTGTGTGTGACCCCATACCCCAGTGAGGGTCAGTGTGTGTGTGTGTGACCCCATACCCCAGTGAGAGTCAGTGTGTGTGTGTGTGAGCCCGTACCCCAGTGAGAGTCAGTGTGTGTGTGTGTGTGTGAGCCCGTACCCCAGTGAGGGTCAGTGTGTGTGTGTGTGAGCCCGTACCCAGTGAGAGTCAATGTGTGTGTGTGTGTGAGCCCACACCCCAGTGAGAGTCAGTGTGTGTGTGTGTGTGTGTGTGTGTGTGTGTGAGCCCATACCTCAGTGAGGGTCAGTGTGTGTGTGTGTGAGCCCGTACCCCAGTGAGAGTCAGTGTGTGTGTGTGTGTGGGAGCCCATACCCCAGTGAGAGTCAGTGTGTGTGTGTGTGTGAGCCCATACCCCAGTGAGAGTCAGTGTATGTGTGTGTGTGTGAGCCCGTACCCCAGTGAGAGTCAGTGTGTGTGTGTATGTGAGCCCATACCCCAGTGAGAGTCAGTGTGTGTGTGTGTGTGATCCCGTACCCCAGTGAGAGTCAGTGTGTGTGTGTGTGTGAGCCCATACCCAGTGAGAGTCAGTGTGTGTGTGTGTGTGAGCCCATACCCCAGTGAGAGTCAGTGTGTGTGTGTGTGTGTGTGTGTGAGCCCACACCCCAGTGAGAGTCAGTGTGTGTGTGTGTGTGAGCCCGTACCCCAGTGAGAGTCAGTGTGTGTGTGTGTGTGAGCCCGTACCCCAGTGAGAGTCAGTGTGTGTGTGTGTGTGTGTGAGCCCATACCCCAGTGAGAGTCAGTGTGTGTGAGCCCGTACCCCAGTGAGAGTCAGTGTGTGTGTGTGTGTGTGTGTGAGCCCATACCCCAGTGAGAGTCAGTGTGTGTGTGTGTGTGTGAGCCCGTACCTCAGTGAGAGTCAGTGTGTGTGTGTGTGAGCCCATACCCCAGTGAGAGTCAGTGTGTGTGTGTGAGCCCGTACCCCAGTGAGAGTCTCTGTGTGTGTGTGTGTGAGCCCGTACCCCAGTGAGGGTCAGTGTGTGTGTGTGTGTGTGTGTGTGAGCCATACCCCAGTGAGAGTCAGTGTGTGTGTGTGTGTGAGCCCATACCCCAGTGAGAGTCAGTGTGTGTGTGTGTGTGTGTGAGCCCATACCCCAGTGAGAGTCAGTGTGTGTGTGTGTGTGTGAGCCCGTACCCCAGTGAGAGTTAGTGTGTGTGTGTGTGTGAGCCCGTACCCCAGTGATAGTCAGTGTGTGTGTGTGTGTGAGCCCGTACCCCAGTGAGAGTCAGTGTGTGTGTGTGTGACCCATACCCAGTGAGGGTCAGTGTGTGTGTGTGTGACCCCATACCCCAGTGAGAGTCAGTGTGTGTGTGTGTGAGCCCGTACCCCAGTGAGAGTCAGTGTGTGTGTGTGTGTGTGAGCCCGTACCCCAGTGAGGGTCAGTGTGTGTGTGTGTGAGCCCGTACCCCAGTGAGAGTCAGTGTGTGTGTGTGTGTGAGCCCATACCCCAGTGAGAGTCAGTGTGTGTGTGTGTGTGTGTGTGTGTGTGTGAGCCCATACCCCAGTGAGGGTCAGTGTGTGTGTGTGTGAGCCCGTACCCCAGTGAGAGTCAGTGTGTGTGTGTGTGGGAGCCCATACCCCAGTGAGAGTCAGTGTGTGTGTGTGTGTGAGCCCATACCCCAGTGAGAGTCAGTGTGTGTGTGTGTGTATGAGCCCGTACCCCAGTGAGAGTCAGTGTGTGTGTGTATGTGAGCCCATACCCAGTGAGAGTCAGTGTGTGTGTGTGTGTGAGCCCGTACCCCAGTGAGAGTCAGTGTGTGTGTGTGTGTGTGAGCCCATACCCCAGTGAGAGTCAGTGTGTGTGTGTGTGTGTGAGCCCATACCCAGTGAGAGTCAGTGTGTGTGTGTGTGTGTGTGTGTGTGAGCCCACACCCCAGTGAGAGTCAGTGTGTGTGAGCCCGTACCCCAGTGAGAGTCAGTGTGTGTGTGTGTGTGTGTGTGTGAGCCCATACCCCAGTGAGAGTCAGTGTGTGTGTGTGTGTGAGCCCGTACCTCAGTGAGAGTCAGTGTGTGTGTGTGTGTGTGTGTGTGAGCCCATACCCCAGTGAGAGTCAGTGTGTGTGTGTGTGTGTGTGTGTGAGCCCATACCCCAGTGAGAGTCAGTGTGTGTGTGTGAGCCCGTACCCCAGTGAGAGTCTCTGTGTGTGTGTGTGTGAGCCCGTACCCCAGTGAGGGTCAGTGTGTGTGTGTGTGTGTGTGTGAGCCCATACCCCAGTGAGAGCCAGAGTGTGTGTGTGTGTGTGAGCCCATACCCCAGTGAGAGTCAGTGTGTGTGTGTGTGTGTGTGAGCCCATACCCCAGTGAGAGTCTCTGTGTGTGTGTGTGTGTGAGCCCATACCCCAGTGAGAGTCAGTGTGTGTGTGTGTGTGTGTGAGCCCATACCCCAGTGAGAGTCAGTGTGTGTGTGTGTGTGAGCCCGTACCCCAGTGTGAGTCAGTGTGTGTGTGTGTGTGTGAGCCCATACCCCAGTGAGAGTCAGTGTGTGTGTGTGAGCCCATACCCAGTGAGAGTCAGTGTGTGTGTGTGAGCCCGTACCCCAGTGAGAGTCTCTGTGTGTGTGTGTGTGAGCCCGTCCCCAGTGAGAGTCAGTGTGTGTGTGTGTGTGTGTGTGTGTGAGCCCATACCCCAGTGAGAGTCAGTGTGTGTGTGTGTGTGAGCCCGTACCCAGTGAGAGTCAGTGTGTGTGAGTCCGTACCCCAGTGAGAGTCAGTGTGTGTGTGTGTGTGAGCCCGTACCCCAGTGAGAGTCAGTGTGTGTGTGTGTGTGAGCCCATACCCCAGTGAGAGTCAGTGTGTGTGTGTGTGTGTGAGCCCATACCCCAGTGAGAGTCTGTGTGTGTGTGTGTGAGCCCGTACCCCAGTGAGAGTCAGTGTGTGTGTGTGTGTGAGCCCGTACCCCAGTGAGAGTCAGTGTGTGTGTGTGTGTGTGAGCCCGTACCCCAGTGAGAGTCAGTGTGTGTGTGTGTGTGTGTGAGCCCGTACCCCAGTGAGAGTCAGTGTGTGTGTGTGTGTGTGTGTGTGTGTGTGTGTGTGTGCCCATACCCCAGTGACAGTCAGAGTGTGTGTGTGTGTGAGCCCATACCCCAGTGAGAGTCAGTGTGTGTGTGTGTGTGTGTGTGAGCCCATACCCCAGTGAGAGTCAGTGTGTGTGTGTGTGTGTGTGGGAGCCCGTACCCCAGTGAGAGTCAGTGTGTGTGTGTGTGTGTGTGTGAGCCCATACCCCAGTGAGAGTCAGTGTGTGTGTGTGTGTGTGAGCCCATACCCCAGTGAGAGTCTGTGTGTGTGAGCCCGTACCCCAGTGAGAGTCAGTGTGTGTGTGTGTGTGTGAGCCCGTACCCCAGTGAGAGTCAGTGTGTGTGTGTGTGTGAGCCCATACCCCAGTGAGAGTCTGTGTGTGTGTGTGTGAGCCCGTACCCCAGTGAGAGTCAGTGTGTGTGTGTGTGTGGGGGGGGGGAGGGGGGCCGTACCCCAGTGAGAGTCAGTGTGTGTGTGTGTGGGGGGGGGGGGGAGGGGGGCCGTACCCCAGTGAGAGTCTGTGTGTGTGTGTGTGTGTGTGTGTGAGCCTGTACCCCAGTGAGGGTCAGTGTGGTGTGTGTGAGCCTGTACCCCAGTGAGGGTCAGTGTGTGTGTGTGTGTGTGTGTGGGGGGGGGGGGGGGGGAGTGGGGCCGTACCCCAGTGAGAGTCAGTGTGTGTGTGTGTGGGGGGGGGGGGGGGGGAGGGGGGCCGTACCCCAGTGAGAGTCTGTGTGTGTGTGTGTGTGTGTGTGTGAGCCTGTACCCCAGTGAGGGTCAGTGTGTGTGTGTGTGTGTGTGGGGGGGGGGGGGGGGAGGGGGGCCGTACCCCAGTGAGGGTCAGTGTGTCCTGTGTTTCTCTGTGAGAGGGCTGGGTTGCTGATAGAGTTAATTGTTATTGTAATTCACCGATATGAGTGTGAATGGTCTGTAATTGCGTTGTGTAGGGACTGTCCCATAGGTTTTTCTCAAGAGTCAGTGAGGGAAATATTGAGTCACGTTTGATGTCGTTGAACACAGTGGTCTATGTAGCCTGACACAAACCCATTTTGGTCTTTATTGAGAAATTTAAACTGCTGCAATCATCACTCAGGAAAATGAAACTTAATTTTTTTAGATCTCTGCATTTGTCTGGAACATTGTTAACCTACTTTCATTTAACCTGGCCATTTCTATCTCCCAGACATATTTTGACCCTCTCTAACTCGATCTCGCACAACAGTGTCATTCACAATTGCATAGAATCCCTTCAGTGTGGAAAGAGGCCCTTCTGCCCGTTGAGTTTGTACTGACGTGAAGCCTGCAAACCCCACATCTACTGTGGCAACCCACCCTAACTGCTCATCCCTGGACACTATGGGACAATTTCCATGGCCAACCCACCCTAACCTGCTCATCCCTGGGGACTATGGGACAATTTCCCATGGCCAACCCACCCTAACCTGCACATCCCTGGACACTATGGGACAATTTAGCATGGCCAATCCACCCTAACCTGCACATCCCTGGACACTATGGGACAATTTCCCATGGCCAACCCACCCTAACCTGCACATCCCTGGACACTATGGGACAATTTCCCATGGCCAATCCACCCTAACCTGCACATCCCTGGGCACTATGGGACAATTTCCCATGGCCAATCCACCCTAACCTGCACATCCCTGGACACTATGGGACAATTTCCAATGGCCAATCCACCCTAACCTGCACATCCCTGGGCACTCTGGGACAATTCCCCATGGCCAACCCACCCTAACCTACACATCCCTGGGCACTCTGGGACAATTCCCCATGGCCAACCCACCCTAACCTGCACATCCCTGGGCACTCTGGGACAATTCCCCATGGCCAACCCACCCTAACCTGCACATCCCTGGGCACTATGGGACAATTTCCCATGGCCAATCCACTCTAACCTGCACATCCCTGGACACTATGGGACAATTTCCCATGGCCAATCCACCCTAACCTGCACATCCCTGGGCACTATGGGACAATTTACCATGGCCAATCCACCCTAACCTGCACATCCCTGGGCACAATGGGACAATTTCCCATGGCCAATCCACCCTAACCTGCACATCACTGGGCACTACGGGACAATTTCCCACGGCCAATCCACCCTAACCTGCACATCCCTGGACACTATGGGACAATTTCCCATGGCCAATCCACCCTAACCTGCACATCCCTGGGCACTCTGGGACAATTCCCCATGGCCAACCCACCCTAACCTACACATCCCTGGGCACTCTGGGACAATTCCCCATGGCCAACCCACCCTAACCTGCACATCCCTGGGCACTCTGGGACAATTCCCCATGGCCAACCCACCCTAACCTGCACATCCCTGGGCACTATGGGACAATTTCCCATGGCCAATCCACTCTAACCTGCACATCCCTGGACACTATGGGACAATTTCCCATGGCCAATCCACTCTAACCTGCACATCCCTGGACACTATGGGACAATTTCCCATGGCCAACCCACCCTAACCTGCACATCCCTGGACACTATGGGACAATTTCCCATGGCCAATCCACCCTAACCTGCACATCCCTGGGCACTATGGGACAATTTACCATGGCCAATCCACCCTAACCTGCACATCCCTGGGCACTACGGGACAATTTCCCATGGCCAATCCACCCTAACCTGCACATCCCTGGGCACTACGGGACAATTTCCCACGGCCAATCCACCCTAACCTGCACATCCCTGGACACTATGGGACAATTTCCCATGGCCAATCCACCCAAACCTGCACATCCCTGGGCACTATGGGACAATTTCCCATGGCCAATCCACCCTAACCTGCACATCCCTGGGCACTACGGGACAATTTCCCATGACCAATCCACCCTAACCTGAACATCCCTGGGCACTATGGGTCAATTTCCCATGGCCAATCCACCCTAACCTGCACATCCCTGGACACTATGGGACAATTTCCACTGCCAATCCACCCTAACCTGCACATCCCTGGGCACTATGGGACAATTTCCCATGGCCAATCCACCCTAACCTGCACATCCCTGGACACTATGGGACAATTTCCCATGGCCAATCCACCCTAACCTGCACATCCCTGGGCACTCTGGGACAATTCCCCATGGCCAACCCACCCTAACCTACACATCCCTGGGCACTCTGGGACAATTCCCCATGGCCAACCCACCCTAACCTGCACATCCCTGGGCACTCTGGGACAATTCCCCATGGCCAACCCACCCTAACCTGCACATCCCTGGGCACTATGGGACAATTTCCCATGGCCAATCCACTCTAACCTGCACATCCCTGGACACTATGGGACAATTTCCCATGGCCAATCCACTCTAACCTGCACATCCCTGGACACTATGGGACAATTTCCCATGGCCAACCCACCCTAACCTGCACATCCCTGGACACTATGGGACAATTTCCCATGGCCAATCCACCCTAACCTGCACATCCCTGGGCACTATGGGACAATTTACCATGGCCAATCCACCCTAACCTGCACATCCCTGGGCACTATGGGACAATTTCCATGGCCAATCCACCCTAACCTGCACATCCCTGGGCACTACGGGACAATTTCCCATGGCCAATCCACCCTAACCTACACATCCCTGGGCACTATGGGACAATTTCCCATGGCCAATCCACCCAAACCTCCAATACTTTGGACTGTGGGAGGAAATTGGGCATCCAGAGGAAACCACGGGGAGAATGTGAAATCCCCACACAGGCAGTCACCTGAGGCTGGAATTGAACCAGGGAATGGCCCCGGTGCTGTAAGGAAGCAATGAGCCATAGTGCCACATTCTCCATGTTTCTCAGTACAAACCCTCCGACAGTGCCCACTCCCTCAGCACTGACCCTCCGACAGTGCCCACTCCCTCAGCACTGACCCTCCGACTGTGCGGCACTCTCTCAGCACTGACCCTCCGACAGTGCCCACTCCCTCAGCACTGACCCTCCGACAGTGCGGCACTCCCTCAGCACTGACCATTTGACAGTACCCACTCCCCTCAGCACTGACCCTCTGACAGTATCCACTCCCCTCAGCACTGACCCTCCGACAGTGCCCACTCCCTCAGCACTGACCCTCCGACATTGCCCACTCCCTCAGCACTGACCCTCCGACAGTCCCCACTCCCTCAGCACTGACCCTCCGACAGTGCCCACTCTCTAAGCACTGACCCTCCGACAGTGCCCACTCCCTCAGCACTGACCCTCCGACAGTGCCCATTCCCTCAGCACTGACCCTCCGACAGTGCCCACTCCCTCAGCACTGACCCTCCGACAGTGCAGCACTCCCTCAGCACTGACCCTCCGACAGTGCAGCACTCCCTCAGCACTGACCCTCCGACAGTGCGGCACTCCCTCAGCACTGACCCTCCGACAGTGCGGCACTCCCTCAGCACTGACCCTCCGACAGTGCCCACTCCCTCAGCACTGACCCTCCGACAGTGCCCACTCCCTCAGCACTGACCCTCCGACAGTGCGACACTGTTTCTGTTGTGACTGTCAATAAATAAAGTTTCCTCCTCCGCCCCTCCTCTGGGTCCATTTCCCAATTTTTCTCGATCTGTGTCCCTCTGGGTAGTGACCCCCCCCCCCCCGTCGTCCCTGGAGACAGTGTCTCCCTCGTCGACTTGACCAGAAGCCTCCTGCTGAGTTTGAACACCCCAATTCAATCTCCCCCTTAATTTTCCCTGCTGTGTGGCGGGACAGTCCCAGTTTCTCCCAGTGTCTCCCCACATGAACTGAAACTCTGGAGAACCTCTCCTAACCCTCTCCAAGGTATCCATCGTATCCCATTATGGAGCGTGCGTTCACTGAGGGGGGGTCCTGGTATTTTGACCGTCCCAAGTATTTCCCCAAGTCCCAGCGTTTTGACATTGCTGTCCATTCATATCACTTGAACGAAAATTTTGATTGGCTCCAATCTGGCTAACGTGGAGAATGGAGAAAGAGAGAGATGGAGAGGCAGGTAGAGGGGGAGAGCCAGTGATTGAAGGAGGCAGTGAGAGGGGGTGAGGGAGGGAGAGAGAGAGAGGAGAGACAGACAGAGGGTCGGAGGAGGAAAGCAGGGTGAGAGAGGGATGGAGGGGCGGAGAGAGGGGGAGGCAGAGATGGAGGCGTAGGGAGATAAGGGAAGAGGCAGAGATTCAGGGAGGCAGAGAGATAGAGAAGGTGGCAGAGAGAGAAGGCAAGGCAGGGCAGAGAGATACAGAGATTGGAGAGACAGAGAGATTGGATAGAGGCAGAGAGAGAGAGGGATACTGGGGTAGAGAGAGAGAGAGGGATAGCGGGGTAGAGAGAGAGTAGATAGAGGCAGAGAGAGAGAGAGGGGTAGAGAGAGAGAGAGTGGATAGAGGCAGAGAGAGAGGGTGAGACAGTGAAAGGCAGAATGTGTCCGAGTGTGTGAGTGTGTGCGTGTCTGTATGTGTGGGTATGTGAATGTGTGTGTATGTGTGTGTGTGTGTGAGTGTCTGTGTGTGTGCGTGTCTGTATGTGTGTGTGAGTGTGTGTGTGTGTCCGAGTGTACGTGTCTGTGTGAGACAGACAGACAGACAGTGAGTGAGTGAGGGATAGAGAGATGGCAGTGGGTGGTGAGGCCTGTGTTTAGCCTCACGTTGGAGAGGCCTGAGGGTGGAGAATGGAAATGGAGGGTTAAAGGTGCAGGAGCCAGAACGTGGACCAACTGAGGACTACCTCAGACACGGGAGAGTGTACCGACGTGGGCACATGTTTATCCTCTGATGTCCCACTGGCCGGGGGACTGGGGATGGAGACAGAGGGATGGAACACAGCAGGCCATTCCTCCTCACCCCCTCCCCCTGCGACTATCCTGCGTGGTTTCGGTGAATGATTCAAATCGGTCGCGAGGCCGACTGATTTCTTTCTGAACGCCAGGCCGCGTGCGTGGGTATGTCAGCCTCAGTTACCCTGTCTTCAACACTGCTTCAAATTCTCTTATGTTATGAGTGAGCATTCCCCCAGTGGAAAACACAACTGGAAAATGTCGTGTTCTGCATGTCTCAACATAAAGGTTCAAACAGGAAAGGGGAACATTAAAAAACACAAAGGTTTGATATTTTGTTTTCCATCGTAGAACGTTTATTGACCACAGCGCGCCGGGGAGAATCCCCACCCACTCCCCTTCTTCGAAATCCAGCCCGTGGGATCCCTTCCCTCCACCGAATACGGGCGCGTTCGGATTAATGTCACATCCCGACACAGACACAGCGGCACTCACTCAGCACTGACCCTCCGACAGTGCCCACTCCCTCAGCACTGACCCTCCGACAGTGCCCACTCCCTCAGCACTGACCCTCCGACAGTGCCCACTCCCTCAGCACTGACCCTCCGACGGTGCCCACTCCCTCAGCACTGACCCTCTGACAGTGCAGCACTCCCTCAGCACTGACCCTCTGACAGTGTGGCATTCCCTCAGCACTGACCCTCCGACAGTGCCCACTCCCTCAGCACTGACCCTCTGACAGTGTGGCATTCCCTCAGCACTGACCCTCCGACAGTGCCCACTCCCTCAGCACTGACCCTCCGACAGTGCCCACTCCCTCAGCACTGACCCTCCGACAGTGCCCACTCCCTCAGCACTGACCCTCCGACAGTGACTACTCTCTCAGCACTGACCCTCCGACAGTGCCCACTCCCTCAGCACTGACCCTCCGACAGTGCCCACTCCCTCAGCACTGACCCTCCGACAGTGCCCACTCCCTCAGCACTGACCTTCCGACAGTGCAGCACTCCCTCAGCACTGACCCTCCGACAGGTTAATAGGTAGAGATCAGCTCACCAGAACTGTACCTCAGGGAGGGAGTGTGTGTGTGTTTGATACCCTGTACTCCAGTGAGGGTCAGTGTGTGTATGAAAGTGTGTGAGTGTGTGTGCCTAAGTGTGAGTGTGTGTGTGTGCATGTGTGTGCCTAAGAGTGAGTGTGTGAGTGTATGTCTGTGAGTGAGTGTGTGTGTGCATGCGTGTGTGTGTGTTTGTGTGTGTGATAGTGGGTGTGTGTGTGTGTCATAGTGAGTGGGTGTGTGAGTGAGTGTGATAGTGGGTGTGTGTGCATGTCGCTGTGTGTGAGTGTATGTGTGTGTGTATGTGTGCTTGAGTGAGTGTGTGTGTGTGCGCGCACGTGTCCACGCGTGAGTGTGTGTGCATGTATGTGAGTGTGTATGTGCACATATCTGTGTGTAAGTGAGCATATATGTGTGTGTGTGTGAGCGCACGTGTGTGTGCGTGCACATGTAAGAATGTGTATGTGCGTGCACGTGATTGTGAGTGCACGTGTGATTGTGAGTAAGTGTGTGTGAGTGAGTGTGTTGTGTGCATGTGAGTGTGTGTGTGATAGTGAGTGGGTGTGTGTGCGTGAATGTGTGTGAGATAGTGGGTGTGTGTGTGTATGCATGAGTGTGTGTGTGTGATAGTGGGTGTGTGTGTATGTGAGTGTGTGTGTGTGCGCCTGTGAGTGAGTGTGTATGTGCTTGCGTGTGTGTGTGCACGCGTGTATGAGTGAATGTGTGTGTGTGCATGAGTGAATGTGTATATGTGAGTGAATGTGTGCGCGCGTGTGTGAATGTGTGTGTGCGCACGTGTGAGTGTGAGTGAGTGTATGTGTGTGTGTTTGAGTGAGTGTATGTGTGTGTGAGTGAGTGTGTGTGAGTGTATGTGTGTGTTTGAGTGAGTATGTGTGAGTGAGTGAGTGTGTGTAAGTGTGTATGTGAGTGAGTGTGAGTGTGTGTGTGTGAGTGAGTGTGTATGTGTGTGTGAGTGAGTGTGTGTGAGTGAGTGTGTATGTGTGTGTGAGTGAGTGTGTGTGAGTGAGTGTGTTGGGGATGGTGAAATACAAGGTGGAAGTCGTGGGAAGTGCAGTGTCCAGTGAACTACCTCCGAGTGAATCTCCGATGTGTACAACACAGAGTCTGTGAGGGATCACTTTGTCAGGTTGTAAATGAGTGTGAAAACTTTCAGTATCACTCAGGAGCTGGACAGATTCTAATTGTTGAAGTGGGGGCAAGCAAAACAAACATTTGGTGAAACAGCATCACAGTGACTCCATCTGGAGACTGATACCGGACCCCTCACAAAAAACAATCACTCCCGTGGTCTTTGTAAATCTCTCTGCTCTCACCTTTAAACTGTGACCCCGAGGCTTGGAATCCTCCACCTGAGGGAGAAGATAATTCCATTCACCTGATCTATACTCCTCACTAACTGAGTGACAGGAAGTTCGTCTGCAGGGACAGCAACTACTGAAGAAGGCAAGTGGAATGCTATCCTTTATTCTGGGACAAAAGCGAGGATGCTATCCTTCAGTCATGCTTCGGAATTGGCAAGACAAAATCTCAAATGCTCTGTTTAAAAAAAAAACCCAAAAGAACTGCAGAGGCTGTAAATCGGAAACAAGAACAGAATTCGCTGGAGAAGCTCAGCAGGTATCCTCACCTTCCGTGGAGAGGAATCAGTTAACATTCCGGGTGGGAATGTTTTCTGGGAAGGGTTACTGGACCCCCGAAACGTTAACTCTGACTCCTCTCCCCAGACCTTCTCCTGCAGCTTGTGTTTCTCTTTCTCAAACGCTGCCTGCAGTTTTGCCGTCTCTTGTCAAGGAGGGAGAGATCTGGAGGCAGTTCTGGGGGTTGGGGGGGAGGTTCTCACTGAGATTGGTTCCGGAAAGGAGTGGGCACTCTCCCCTCCCTCCCCCCCCCCCCGCGTGAGGGGAATTAGGGCTTGGTCCCACCGGAGACTCGGAGAGTGAGGGATTGAAGTGTATAAGATCCTGATTGATCTTGACAATTTAGGATTAGAGTCACAGAGCTGTACAGCATAAAAACAGACCCTTCGGCCCATCCCGTCCATGCTGACCCAGATGTCACAGAGCTGTACAGCATAGAAACAGACTCTTCAGCCCATCCCGTCCATGCTGACCCAGATATCACAGAGTCACAGAGCCGTACAGCACAGAAACAGACCCTTCGGCCCATCCCGTCCATGCTGACCCAGATATCACAGAGTCACAGAGCTGTACAGCACAGAAACAGACCCTTCGGCCCATCCCGTCCATGTCAACCAGATATCCTAACATAATCCAGTCCCACCTGCCAGCACCCAGCCCATATCCCCCCAAACCCCTTCCTATTCATGTCCCCATCCAGATGCCTTTTAAATGCTGTCATTGTACCAGCCTCCACCACTTCCTCTGGCAGCTCATTCCCCACACGTACCCTCTTTCCTGTGGTGGGTGAGTCCTGAACTGGGTGGCAGTGGGGCACTCTTTAAAAATTTGGGGATTACGGTAGAGATGGAGGGAGTTAAAAAAAATCACACAACACCAGGTTATAGTCCAATAGGTTTAATCGGAAGCACTAGCTTTCGGAGCGCTGCTCCTTCGTCAGGTGGTTGGGGAGTACGCTAGTGCTTCCAAATAAACCTGTTGGAATTTAACCTGGTGTTGTGTGATTTTTAACAAACCTTTCTGCACCCCGGTCCAACACCAGCCGCCTCCAAATCAACAGATGGAGGGAGTTCTCCATTTATCCCCCGGAAGGTGGAGTGAGTTTGGAACTCTCTGGCTCAATACCTTGGCGGATGGATTCCCGTTGGCAGGCGGGGAATTGAGGATGAGACAGGAACGTGGAATTGGAACACAGAAAGTCCGGTCTCACTGGACGGTAGGGCAGCTTTGAAGGGCCGAATGGTCAGTTTCTCTTCCTGGACCACGTGGGCCGAAGGGCTGTGACTGGGAGGGGGTGAGGTGGGGGGGGGGGGGGGTCTTCGATAACATCCAGCCCTGAATTTGCTGCCTTTCCCTGAACTGGTCACAAAAACGAGAGGTTGAGCTGAATCCGGAGTGATCTCATTCCCTCAGGGTGTACCTCCCTTGGTCAGCATGTGTGGACCACTCCTCCTTCCAAATGGGTGTCCTTCCGATTCCAGCGGGTGGTCAGGGGTCATCCACCTCGCCTCGGAGGCCTGGGGTCACGTGTAGGCCAGACCCCTGTCGGGTTGGGAATGAGGGTAAGGTCCAATGACAGATACAGGGAAAACCATGAAGTGGAGGTGGCAGTGTGGGACTGGGCTGGACAGATGGAACACGCCACCAGGTTATAGTTCAATGGGTTTGGTAGAATCCCATCAATGTGGAAACAGGCTCTTCGGCCCAACAAGTCAACACTGACCCTCTCAAGAGTGACCCATCCCCCTACCCTATAACTGTATACTTACCCCAAACTAATGCATCTAACCTGCACATCCTTGGACACAATGGGACAATTTCCCATGGCCAATCCATCCTAACCTGCACATCCCTGGGCACTATGGGACAATTTCCCAAGGCCAATCCACCCTAATCTGCACACCTTTGGACACAATGGGACAATTTCCCATGGCCAATCCACTCTAACCTGCACATCCCTGGGCACTATGGGACAATTTCCCAAGGCCAATCCACCCTAACCTACACATCCTTGGACACAATGGGTCAATTTCCCAAGGCCAATCCACCCTAACCTACACATCCTTGGACACAATGGGACAATTTCCCATGGCCAATCCACCCTAACCTGCACACCTTTGGACACTATGGGACAATTTCCCACGGCCAACCCACCCTAACCTGCACATCCCTGGACACTATGGGACAATTCCCCATGGCCAATCCACCCTAACCTGCACATCCCTGGGCACTATGGGACAATTTCCCATGGCCAACCCACCCTAACCTGCACATCCCTGGGCACTATGGGACAATTTCCCATGGCCAACCCACCCTAACCTGCACATCCCTGGGCACTATGGGACAATTTCCCATGGCCAACCCACCCTAACCTGCACATCTTTGGACTGCGGGAGGAAACCAGAGCACCCGGAGGAAACCCATGCAGACACAGGGAGAATGTGCAAACCCCACCCAGACAGTCACCCGAGGGTGGGATCGAACCCGGGTCCCTGGCGCTGGGAGGCAGCAGTGCGAACCACTGAGCTACCGTGCCACCCTAGAAATCAGAAGCTTTTGGAGTGCTGGTAATCTGGTGTAGTGGGAGGAAAGTGCACAGACACACAGTTTATGGGCAGAGAGAATGACAGAGACTTAATATTTGACACTCCACTTGCACCCTTCATACAATCTTTTGATCTGTCTGCATATAAACTCTGTTGTGTGTGCTTCCCTCAGGATTGAGCTACAGGGAGAGGCTGAACAGGCTGGGGCTGTTTTCCCTGGAGCGTCGGAGGCTGAGGGGTGACCTTATAGAGGTTTATAAAATCATGAGGGACGTGGATAGGGTAAATAGACAAGGTCTTTTCTCTGGGGCTGGGGAGTCCAGAACTGGAGGGGCATAGGTTTAGGGTGAGAGGGGAAAGATATAAAAGGGACCTAAGGGGCACATGTTTCACCCAGAGGGTGGTACGTGTATGGAATGAGCTGCCAGAGGATGTGGTGGGGGCTGGTACAATGACAGCATTTAAAAGGCTTCTGAATGGGGACATGGATAGGAAGGGGTTTGGAGGAATAGGGGCCGGGTGCTGGCAAATGGGACCAGATTAATTTTGGATATCTGGGCCAGCAGGGGTGGGTTGGACTGAACGCTCTGTTTCTGTGCTGTACCTCTCTCTGATTCTCACTTGACCTGAACGAAGGAGCAGTGCTCTGAAAGCTTGTGCTTTCACATAAACCTGTTGGACTATAACCTGGTGTCGTGTGTGACATCTGACACGAGATGGGGAAAACCTCGCTCCATTGCAAGCTTCTGGAGACCTGCCTTCAGTTCCCCGCAGAGTTCCATGTCCTGCAGGGAGATTCCTGTTGATTCCCTTCGGTGAGCGCAGGGACATCTTGGGGCACTTTGGCAACATCACCCAGGGCAACCCCCTTCCCCCCCCCCCCCCAACCCCAGTTTGTCACCAGTCCAACGCCTTTTGCTGTTGATTCACTGCTGTCTATAATAATAAGGGGCTTTTCTGACTAATAATTATTATCGACAAGTGTGAGAGGTGGGAGGGAGAAGGTGTAAGCAGTTCACTCACTGACCTGATGACTGTTCATTACGGTTAACAAACATTCATTAATTCACCTCTTACATCACTACATCACAGTTCCCCCCCCCCCCCCCCCCCACAACACACACACACACACTGACTCACTGGGGTACGGGCTCCCACACACACATGCGCACACTGATGCTCACTCTCTCACTCAGTACTATGCATACTCGTTTTACAGATCAGTTTGGGAGTGTTGAAGACTGTTACTCAGGAATAGGAAGAGGCCATTCAGCCCCCTCCTCCAGCCTATTATGCAGAAACTGGAGGATCTCTGTACAATGAGGTCTTGTGTGACCCCAACCCAGACTCTCTCTGGCTGCTCCTCACCCCACACCCATCAGCCACTGGTGAAAACCTCCTGACTTCAGATTACAAATGATCAGTTGACAGGTATCCGTTGACAATGAGGTAAAAACAATGACTGCAGATGCTGGAAACCAGATTCTGGATTAGAGTGGTGCTGGAAAAGCACAGCAGTTCAGGCAACATCTGAGGAGCAGGTAAATCGACGTTTGGGGCAAAAGGGCTTAATCAGGAATAGAGGCAGAGTGCCTGCAGGGTGAAGAGAAAACTTCTTCCATGCAAAGTTAAATATCACACAATCACCTGATGAAGGAGCGTCGCTCCGAAAGCTAGTGTGCTCCCAATTAAACCTGTTGGACTATAACCTGGTGTTGTGTGATTTTTAACTTTGTACACCCCAGTCCAACACCGGCATCTCCGAATCATTCTTCAAGGCAGGCATCCTTGCAAGAGGATTCGCAGTAGGGTTAAGATCAATGAGGTAAAAACAATGATTTTGACAATTCCAGAGAGTCTAGGCCGAAAACTAATTTCATAGCATATAGGCCTAAACTATCCAATCTCTCTTCATGTGACAAACCCCTCATTTCTGGCATCAACCTTCTCTGAACAGTTGATTTTGACACCTCGTTGACAATTGGCCTGATATTGGTCTTCCAGTTCTCTCTCCTTCCATCCAACCTCACACTCCCCAGCGTCTCCCTGTTCTTCCCATCCACCATTTCAATCTCCATCCAGAGCCTTCAAGAGATCCTGGACCAGGTCACCCCTGACCAGGTGATATTGTTGTAGTTGGAGACTCTGCCTGGTTCCCTCCTCTCTCTCTCTGTCTCTCTAGGCCTCAGTACGATTCAGGAGAGAGGGTTGGCAGGGCTTTGACACTTATTATGGACTCACAAAGTTATATAGCACGGAAAGAGACCCTTCAGTCCAATGGATCAATGCTGACCAATCATCCCAATCTGGCCAGGTCCCATTTGCCAGTATTGTGTGTAGTTTTAGTCCCCTACAATGTAGTAGCATTGGAGGCTGTTCAGAGGAGGTTGACGCCAGAGAAGAGGGGTTTGTCACATGAAGAGAGATTGGATAGTTTAGGCATTTACTCTCTGAAATTAGTTTTAGGCCTAGACTCTGTTGGAATTAGTTTAGGCCTATACTGTCTGGGATTAGTTTAGGTCAATACTTTCTGGGATTAGTTTAGGCCTGTACTCTCTGGGATTAGTTTAGGCCGATACTTTCTGGGATTAGTTTAGGCCGATACTGTCTGGGATTAGTTTAGGCCGATACTTTCTGGGATTAGTTTAGGCCTACATTGTCTGGGATTAGTTTAGGCCTATACTCTCTGGGGTTAGTTTAGGCCTGTACTCTCTGGGATTAGTTTAGGCCTATACTGTCTGGGATTAGTTTAGGCCTATACTCTCTGGGATTAGTTTAGGCCTGTACTCTCTGGGATTAGTTTAGGCCTATACTGTCTGGGATTAGTTTAGGCCTATACTCTCTGGGATTAGTTTAGGCCTATACTCTCTGGGATTAGTTTAGGCCTGTACTCTCTGGGATTAGTTTAGGCCTATACTCTCTGGGATTAGTTTAGGCCTATACTCTCTGGGATTAGTTTAGGCCTGTACTCTCTGGAATTAGTTTAGGCCTATACTCTCTGGGATTAGTTTAGGCCTATACTCTCTGCGATTTGTTTAGGCCTATACTCTCTGGGATTAGTTTAGGCCTATACTCTCTGGGATTAGTTTAGGCCTACACTCTCTGGTATTAAGAAGATTGAGGGGAGATCAAACTGAGGTATTCAAGATGATAAAAGGTGTGGATAAAATAGACGTGGAGTGGATGTTTCCCCTTGTGGGACATTCCAGGACAAGAGGTCACAGACTTTGGATAAGGGGAAGCAAATTTCAAACACAGCTGGGGAGAAGCTACTTCTCCCAAAGGGTTGTTAATCCGTGGAATTCAGAGGCAACAGAGAAGCAAGAGAGAGAGAGAGAAGCCATGGAGATGTTGCAGAGGGAGAGAGACAGAGAGAGTGACAGGAAGATTGCAGAGGCAGAGAGAGAGTGTGAGGGAGTGACGATGAGTGGTGGAGATATTGCAGGGGGAGACAGCAAACGATGGAGAGACTGTTGAAGGAGAGAAAGGGAGAGCGAAAACAAACTGGAGGAAAAGAGGGAACAAGAGACTGCAGAGACAAGAGAGAGAGAGAAACTGGATAGAACAGGGAAGATGTGGAAGGATTGCTCCCCCCTTGTGTGGGAGAGGCTAGGACCCAGAGGGGCATAATCTCAGAGTAAGTGGTCACCCCATTGAAGACAGAGACGGGGAGGAATTTCTTTTCTCGATTGGAGGGATTCTGTGGGATTCTTCTCTGCAGAGGGCAGTCGAGGCTGGGACATTCAGGATACTCAAGGCAGAGAGAGTGAGATTTTTAAACAGAGAGGTAATTGAGGTGTACAGGGAAAAGGCAGGACAGCGCAGATGAAAATAATCAGGTCAGCCATGATGAATTGCAGAGCAGACTCGAGGGGCTGAATGGCCTACTTCTACACTGATTCTTTCCATGAGACCATGACAGGGACATGGAGAGTTCGAGAGGCTAAGGGAAAGGAGACCACTGTTGGAGAGCCAATCCACAGCACAAGACAGAAAGGCAAAGGTCAACAGGTACAGGAAAGAGAGAGAGAGAGCCTGGCCAATCCACCCTAACCTGCACATCCCTGGGCACTATGGGACAATTCCCCATGGCCAATCCACCCTAACCTGCACATCCCTGGGCACTATGGGACAATTTCCCATGGCCAATCCACCCTAACCTGCACATCCCTGGGCACTATGGGACAATTTCCTATGGCCAATCCACCCTAACCTGCACATCCCTGGGCACTATGGGACAATTTCCCATGGCCAATCCACCCTAACCTGCACATCCCTGGGCACTATGGGACAATTTCCTATGGCCAATCCACCCTAACCTGCACATCCCTGGACACTATGGGACAATTTCCCACGGCCAACCCACCCTAACTTGCACATCCCTGGCCACTATGGGACAATTTCCCATGGCCAATCCACCCTAACCTGCACATCCCTGGGCACTATGGGACAATTTCCTATGGCCAATCCACCATAACCTGCACATCCCTGGACACTATGGGACAATTTCCCATGGCCAATCCACCCTAACCTGCACATCCCTGGACACTATGGGACAATTTCCCATGGCCAATCCACCCTAACCTGCACATCCCTGGGCACTATGGGACAATTTCCCATGGCCAATCCACCCTAACCTGCACATCTTTGGACTCTGGCAGGAAACCGGAGCACCCGGAGGAAACCTACGCAGACACGGGGAGAATGTGCAAACTCCACACAGACAGACGCCCGAGGGTGGGATCGAACCCGGGTCCCTGGCGCTGGGAGGCAGCAGTGTTAACCACTGAGCCACCATACCATCTCAAGCAGACCAACCATGATCTTACTGAATGACAGAACACTTGAAGGGCCGAATGGCCTACTGTTGTTCCCATGCTCTTTTCCTCTCCCTATTGTCTCTGCATCGCTCTCTCTCTCTCTCTCTTCCTGCATCATGCTGTCCCTCCCTCCGTCACTCACTGAATCTCCCCGATATCGCGGGAGGTGACTGGGCTGGACTGAAGTCCTGACTCTCCGAGGGAATTTGTGAGACGCTGAGCCCGAGATGGCTGGGTTTGAGGTGCCCAGGGGCTGATGTGTCTGGTAACCACGACTGACACCCCACTCGGGTAAACCCTGACCTGTAGCCCCTGTTCAGCACGTTCACCCCAGCTCAATGCCACCTTCTGAGTAAATAGAGTCACAGATATGTACAGCATTGAAACAGACCCTTCGGCCGAACCCGTCCATGCCGACCAGATATGCCAACCCAATCTAGTCCCACCTGCCAGCACCCGGCCCATATCCCTCCAAACCCTTCCTGTTCATGTCCCCATCCAGAAGCCTTTTAAATGCTGTCATTGTACCAGCCTCCACCACTTCCTCTGGCAGCTCATTCCATACACGTACCACCCTCTGGGTGAAAAAGTTGCCCCTTAGGTCTCTTTTATATCTTTCCCCTCTCACCCTAAACCTCTGCCCCTCTAGTTCTGGACTCTCCCACCCCAGGGAAAAGATCTTGTCTATTTACCCTATCCATGCCCCTCATGATTTTATAAACCTCTATAAGGTCACCCCTCAGCCTCCGACGCTCCAGGGAAAACAACCCCAGCCTGTTCAGCCTCTCCCTGTAGCTCAAACCCTCCAACCCTGACAACATCCTTGTAAATCTTTTCTGAACCCTTTCACGTTTCACAACATCTTTCTGATAGGAAGGAGACCAGAATTGCACGCAATATTCCAAACGTGGCTTAACCAATGTCCTGTACAGCCGCAACATGACCTCCCAACTCCTGTACTCAATACTCTGACCAATAAAGGAAAGCATACCAAACGCTGCCTTCACTATCCTATCTACCTGCGACTCCACTTTCAAGGAGATATGAACCCACACTCCAAGGTCTCTTTGTTCAGCAACACTCCCTAGGACCTTACCATTAAGTGTATAAGTCCTGCTAAGATTTGCTTTCCCAAAATGCAGCACCTCGCATTTATCTGAATTAAACTCCATCTGCCACTTCTCAGCCCATTGGCCCATCTGGTCCAGATCCTGTTGTAATCTGAGGTAACCCTCTTCACTGTTCACTACACCTCCAATTTTGGTGTCATCTGCAAACCTACTAACTGTACCTCTTATGCTCGCATCCAAATCATTTATATAAATGACAAAAAGTAGAGGGCCCAGCACCGATCCTTGTGGCACTCCACTGGTCACAGGCCTCCAGTCTGAAAAACAACCCGCCATCACCACCCTCTGTCTTCTACCTTTGAGCCAATTCTGTATCCAAATGGCTAGTTCTCCCTGTATTCCGTGAGATCTAACCTTGATAATCAGTCTCCCATGGGGAACCTTGTCGAACACCTTACTGAAGTCCATATAGATCACATCTACTGCTCTGCCCTCATCAATCCTCTCTGTTACTTCTTCAAAAAGCTCAATTGAGTTCATGAGACATGATTTCCCACGCACAAAGCCATGTTGACCATCCCCAATCAGTCCTTGCTTTTCCAAATACATGTACATCCTGTCCCTCAGGATTCCCTCCAACAACTTGCCCACCACCGAGGTCAGGCTCACCGGTCTATAGTTCCCTGGCTTGTCTTTACCACCCTTCTTAAACAGTGGCACCACGTTTGCCAACCTCCAGTCTTCTAGCACCTCACCTGTGACTATCGATGATACAAATATCTCAGTAAGAGGTCCAGCAATCACTTCTCCAGCTTCCCACAGAGTTCTCGGGTACACCCGATCAGGTCCTGGGGATTTATCCACCTTTAACCGTTTCAAGACATCCAGCACTTCCTCCTCTGTAATCTGGGCATTTTGTAAGATGTCACCATCTATTTCCCTACAGTCTATATCTTCCAAATCCTTTTCCACAGTAAATACTGATGCAAAATACTCATTTAGTATCTCCCCATCTCCTGCAGCTCCACACAAAGGCCACCTTGCTGATCTTTGAGGGGCCCTATTCTCTCCCTAGTTACCCTTTTGTCCTTAATATATTGTAAAAACCCTTAATTCTATTTGCCAAAGCTATCATGTCCCCTTTTTGCCTTCCTGATTTCCCTCTTAAGTATACTCCTGCTGCCTTTATAGTCTTCGAAGGATTCACTTGATCTATCCTGTCTATACCTGACATATGCTTCCTTCTTTTTCTTAACCAAACCCTCAATTTCTTTAGTCATCCAGCATTCCCTATACCTACCAGCCTTCCCTTTCACCCTGACAGGAATATACTTTCTCTGGATTCTTGTTATCTCATTTCTGAAGGCTTCCCATTTTCCAGCCGTCCCTTTACCTGCAAACATCTGCCTCCAATCAGCTTTTGAAAGTTCTTGCCTAATCCCGTCAAAATTGGCCTTTCTCCAATTTAGAACTTCAACTTTTAGATCTGGTCTATCCTTTTCAATCACTATTTTAAATCTAATAGAATTATGGTCACTGGCCCCAAAGTGCTCCCCCACTGACACCTCAGTCACCTGCCCTGCCTTATTTCCCAAGAGTAGGTCAAGTTTTGCACCTTCTCTAGTAGGTACATCCACATACTGAATCAGAAAATTGTCTTGTACAGACTTAACAAATTTGTCTCCATCTAAACCTTTAACACTAGGCAGAGCCAGTCGATGTTTGGAAAGTTAAAATCCCCGACCATAACTACCCTATTATTCTTACAGATAACTGAGATCTCCATACAAATTTGTTTCTCAATTTCCCTCTGAATATTGGAGGGTCAATAACGCAATCCCAATAATGTGATCATCCCTTTCTTATTTCTCAGTTCCATCCAAATAACTTCCCTGGATGTATTTCTGGGAATATCCTCCCTCAGCACAGCTGTAATCTTATCCCTTATCAAAAATGCCACTCCCCCTCCTCTCTTGCCTCCCTTTCCATCCTTCCTGTAGTATTTGTATCCTGGAACATTTAGCTGCCAGTCCTGTCCATCCCTGAGCCATGTTTCTGTAATTGCTATGATATCCCAGTCCCATGTTCCTAACCATGCCCTGAGTACATCTGCCTTCCCTGTTAGGCCCCTTGCATTGAAATAAATGCAGTTTAATTTATTATTCCTACCTTGTCCCTGCCTGCCCTGACTGTTTGACTCACTTCTGTTCTCAGCTGTACCCGTTTCAGATCGATCTCTTTCCTCACTATCTCCCTGGGTCCCCCCCCTTACTAGTTTAAATCCTCCAGAGCAGTTCGAGCAAATTTCCCTGCCAGTATATTAGTCCCCTTCCAATTTAGGTGCAATCCGTCCTTCTTGTACAGGTAACTTCTACCCCAAAAGAGATTCCAATGATCCAAAAATGTGAATCCTTCTCCCATACACCAGCTCCTCAGCCATGCATTCATCTGCTCTATCCTCCTATTCCTGCCCTCACTAGGTCATAGCACTGGGAGTTACCCAGATATTACTACCCTTGAGGATATCCTTTTTAAATTCCTGCCTAACTCTCTGTAATCTCCCTTCAGAATCTCAACCTTTTCCCTTCCTATGTCGTTGGTTCCAATGTGGACAATGACCTCTTGCTGGCCCCTCTCCCCTGTGAGAACATTCTGCACCCTCTCTGAGACATCCTTGATCCTGGCACCAGGGAAACAACACACCGTTCTGCCTTTTCTCTGCTGGCCACAGAAACGTCTGTCTGTACCTCGGACTACAGAATCCCTTAACCTCTCAAAGGACGTCCTCTCTCTCTCTCTCTCTCTCTCACACACACACACACACAAAGTCTTTGGTGGCATCATACACACAGATACACACAGACACACACACACACACACACACAGATACACACCACAGATGCACACAGATATACACACACACACACACACACAGATACACACAGACACAC
The DNA here is from genome assembly GCF_047496795.1 of Chiloscyllium punctatum. Lineage (NCBI taxonomy): Eukaryota > Metazoa > Chordata > Chondrichthyes > Orectolobiformes > Hemiscylliidae > Chiloscyllium > Chiloscyllium punctatum. Next base: position 45,444,204 of record NC_092772.1, read on the forward strand.
ACACACACACAGATACACACACACAGATGCACACAGATACACACACACACAGATACACACACACATACAGATACACACACACACATACACACACACAGATACACACACACATGCACACAAAGTCTTTGGTGGCGTCATACACACATCCTGTACTGAGTGTGAATGGCACGTGTCAACAAGCAGTACCCATACTGACAAGCCACACGGGAAGTTGAAAGAGACAAGGGCATGTGTTGGGTGGGAAGTCTGGTCAGTCAGTTTGCAGACGACACCAAAATTGGAGGTATTGTGGGCAGGGAAGAGGGTTACCTCAGATTACAACAGGACCTGGACCAGATGGGCCAATGGGCTGAGAAGTGGCAGATGGAGTTTAATTCAGATAAATGTGAGGGGCTGCTTTTTGGGAAAGCAAATCTTAGCAGGACTTATACACTTAATGGTAAGGTCCTAGGGAGTGTTGCTGAACAAAGAGACCTTGGAGTGCAGGTTCATAGCTCCTTGAAAGTGGAGTCACAGGTAGATAGGATAGTGAAGGCAGCGTTTGGTATGCTTTCCTTTATTGGTCAGAGTATTGAGTATAGGAGTTGGGAGGTCATGTTGTGGCTGTACAGGACATTGGTTAGGCCACTGTTGGAATATTGTGTGCAATTCTGGTCTCCTTCCTATCGGAAAGATGTTGTGAAACTTGAAAGGGTTCAGAAAAGATTTACAAGGATGTTTCCAGGGTTGGAGGATCTGAGCTACAGGGAGAGTCTGTACAGGCTGGGGCTGTTTTCCCTGGAGCGTCGGAGGCTGAGGGGTGACCTTATAGAGGTTTATAAAATCATGAGGGGCATGGATAGGATAAATAGACAAGGTCTTTTCCCTGGGGGTGGGGGAGTCCAGAACTAGAGGGGCATAGGTTTAGGGTAAGAGGGGAAAGATTTAAAAGAGACGAAAGGGGCAAATATTTCACCCAGAGGGTGGTACACGTATGGAACGAGCTGCCAGAGGATGTGGTAGAGGCTGGTACAATGACAGCACTGAAAGGGCGGTTGCAGAGGTACGTGGATAGGAAAGGTTTCGAGGCAAGTGGGACTAGTTCAGCTTCAGAAACCTGCTCAGCCTGGACGAGTTGGGCCGAAGGGCTTGATTCTTTACTGTGTGACTCTGCAACCTCTCTTCCTGTCTCTTACTTCCCTTTCTATTGCTGTGTAGACACACTCTCTCCCGATTGATGGTTCTCTTTATCTCCCCCTCACCTTCCTTGAATGAAACCCCTTCATTTTAAAATTCTTGATACCTTTATTCCTGATGAAGGGCTTTTGCCCGAAACGTCGATTTCGAAGCTCCTCGGATGCTGCCTGACCTGCTGTGCTCTTCCAGCACCACTAATCCGGAATCTGGTTTCCAGCATCTGCAGTCATTGTTTTTACTATGGTATTCCAAGGCTTGACATTCCACGGGAGAACTTTATGTATTTCATCCCATATGCATGACTCCAATGCCAATGTAAATTGCTCCATTAAAAATTTCACCTGTTCATTCACAGGTCCAAATCCTGAGATTCTACAACTCACTCCCCTCTGCGGGTGGTGAGTCATTCTGTGCAGACTGGTTATCAATCACAAAGGTTTTAATTTCAGTTGTCGGAGGGTCAGTGCTGAGGGAGTGGGCACTGTCAGAGGGTCAGTGCTGAGGGAGTGGGCACTGTCGGAGGGTCAGTGCTGAGGGAGTGGCCACTGTCGGAGGGTCAGTGCTGAGGGAGTGGGCACTGTCGGGGGGTCAGTGCTGAGGGAGTGGGCACTGTCAGAGGGTCAGTGCTGAGAGAGTGGGCACTGTCGGGGGGTCAGTGCTGAGGGTGTGGGCACTGTCGGAGGGTCAGTGCTGAGGGAGTGGGCACTGTCAGAGGGTCAGTGCTGAGGGAGTGGGCACTGTCGGGGGGTCAGTGCTGAGGGTGTGGGCACTGTCGGAGGGTCAGTGCTGAGGGAGTGGGCACTGTCGGAGGGTCAGTGCTGAGGGAGTGGGCACTGTCGGGGGGTCAGTGCTGAGGGTGTGGGCACTGTCGGAGGGTCAGTGCTGAGGGAGTGGGCACTGTCGGGGGGTCAGTGCTGAGGGAGTGGACACTGTCGGAGGGTCAGTGCTGAGGGAGCACCACATTGTTGGAGGTGATGTCTTTCAGTTGAGATATTCACAGAATCTCTGCAGTGTGGAACCAGGCCGTTCAGCCCATCAAATTCACACCAACCCTTTGAAGAGTGTCCCAACCAGACCCACCATTCCTGTAACCCTGCATCTCCCATGGCTGATCCAACCTAACCTGCACATCTTTGGACTGTGGGAGGAAACCCATGCAGACACGGGGGGGGGGGGGGGGAGAGAATGTGCAAACGCCACACAGACAGTCACCTGAGGGTGGGATCGAACCCGGGTCCCTGGCGCTGGGAGGCAGCAGTGCGAACCACTGAGGCACTGTGCTGTCTCTGAGAGCTTTGTGAGGTTTCTCGGGTGGTTCAGATTCCACAGCCTGTTTTGGGAATCAGAGTGGAGAGGCAGCTTCTTTATCCCTGTCTAACATCTCTGAGAGTCACAGGTGAGGACTGCAGATGCTGGAAATCGGAGACTGGATCAGAGTGGGTGCTGAAAAAGCACAGCTGGTCAGGCAGCGTCTGAGGAGCAGGAAAATTGACGTTTCGGGCAAAAGCCCTTCATCAGGAAGGTTCGGGCTCTGGCCCGAAATGTCGATTTTCCTGCTCCTCGGATGCTGCCTGACCAGCTGTGCTTTTCCAGCGCCCACTCTAATCTCAATCCCAACATTTCTAAGAATCAGTTGATGGGGTCATTATCAAATTATTATTATTGCTGTGTGTGTGGGAGCTGGCTGTGTGGAAATTGGGTACTGGGATTCCCACACTGCAACAATGATCAGAAACAATTGTTAATTTGGCTCTGATACCCAAACCCCCAGTGAACCTCTCCCGTTACGCCTTTGGGATGCTGCTTAAGAAACTGAGCATTAATTCACCTCTCCCAGATAGCTCCAGGAATGACTTGGAGTCAGGGCTCGGTCTCCTGATTTATCGGTGCCACAAGGCGTTAGGCAAATGCAGTTTGCTATTATTGGCCTCTGAAACAGTTCAGTAAAATGAAGCTCAGAGTTCCCTGGTGGGAGGGGTGAAACAGACTCGTAGTTTCACACTCAGAATTGAACCTGTACGTTTCAGTCCCCATTGACTGATTGGAAAATGCAGAGTTCAGTGTTTCAGTGTAATTCTGTGGCTAAGGCAGAGGGAGGTGCCTGTGTCTGGGAACACCTCCTGAAAGAAAATTTGTACAAATCTGACTGTCAGACAGAAGGGGAGAGAGAGAGATAACGGGAGAGACAAAAGGAGAGAGAGAGAGAGAGAGAGAGATAGACAGAGTGACAGCCAGAGAGGGGGTGGGGGAAGAGAGAGGGAGGGACAGAGAGAGACTAAAAGGAGAGAGATAAAGAGACAGAGAGGGGGAGAGAGAGAGAGAGAGAGACAGGAGACAGAGAGTGACACAGAGGGACAGACAGAGAGAAAAGGAGCAAGATAAAGAGACAGAGTGACAGAGGGAGAGAGAGGCAGAGTGACACAGAGGGAGAGAGAGGCAGAGTGACACAGAGGGAGAGAGAGAGACAGAGTGACACAGAGGGAGAGAGACACAGAGTGACACAGGGAGAGAGAGAGACAGAGTGACACAGAGGGAGAGAGACACAGAGTGACAGAGGGAGAGAGACACAGAGTGACACAGGGAGAGAGAGAGACAGAGTGACACAGAGGGAGAGAGACACAGAGTGACACAGGGAGAGAGAGAGACAGAGTGACACAGAGGGAGAGAGACACAGAGTGACACAGGGAGAGAGAGAGACAGAGTGACACAGGGAGAGAGAGACAGAGTGACACAGGGAGAGAGTGACAGAGGGAGAGAGAGAGACAGAGTGACACAGGGAGAGAGAGACAGAGTGACACAGGGAGAGAGAGAGACAGAGTGACACAGGGAGAGAGAGACAGAGTGACACAGGGAGAGAGAGACAGAGTGACAGAGGGAGAGAGAGACAGAGTGACAGAGGGAGAGAGACACAGAGTGACACAGGGAGAGAGAGAGGCAGAGTGACACAGGGAGAGAGAGACAGAGTGACACAGGGAGAGAGAGACAGAGTGACAGAGGGAGAGAGAGACAGAGTGACAGAGGGAGAGAGATAGAAACAAGAGAAATGAGATTGAGGGAGTGATGGCCAGAGACTGGAGAACAGAAAGATAGAGGAAGGAGACATAGTGTGTGTGTGTGAGAGAGAGGGAGAGAGAGACAGTGTGAGACAGAGGAAAGTGACAGAGAGAGAGCAGCGAGAGAGGAAAGAGAGAGAGGAGACAGCAGTGAGAGAGAGAGAGAGAGAGTAGTGAAAAAGCAGAGAGCAGTGAAAAAGGAAAGAGAGAGAGAGAGGAAAGAGACAGTAAGAGAGAGAGAGAAGTGAGAGCAGTGAGAGAGAGAGAGAGGAAGGAGAGAGAGAGAGGAAGGAGAGAGAGAGGAAAGAGACAGTAAGAGAGAGAAGTGAGAGCAGTGAGAGAGAGAGAGAGATAGTGAGAGAGAGCAGTGAGAGAGAGAGAGAGAGGAAGGAGAGAGAGAGAGAGAGGAAAGAGACAGTGAGAGAGGAAAGAGATAGTGAGAGAGAGAGCAGTGAGAGAGGAAGGAGAGAGAGAGCAAAGAGACAGTAAGAGAGAGAGAGAGCAGAGAACAGAGAGTGGAGCTGTGGGGAATTGCCTATAGTATCCCTGAGGAAGAGCCTTTGCTGGTGAAGGGGATTTCACCGGAACGTGTCTCCAGCCCCAGAAACACCAGCAGCACCAGCTGTACTGACACAGGTAGGAGCGAGTGAGAGGAACAAAACTTTTACCCAACTTTCTGTATTGCCTGTACCGAGAATCAGACCGTGGAGCTGAGTGTCCCAGCCTCCCAGGTTGGGGGGGGAGGAAGCTGCGCTGTGGTAATCCACCAGCTTGGGGAGGGTCCCAGTTCCCAGGACAGCCCCAGCAGACTCCAGGTTAACATTCCCTCTGAGCAGGAGAAAGTGAGGACTGCAGATGCTGGGGATCAGAGCTGAAAATGTGTTGCTGGAAAAGCGCAGCAGGTCAGGCAGCATCCAAGGAACAGGAGAATCGACGCTTCACACTGAGCCCCTTGCTGTTTATTCTTATATCCCCTTCCCTCTGTATCTCAGTAAATCAGCCGAATCTCATCCATGTGACTCCAGGCGACATCACACAAACACACACACACACACACAGACAGACAGACAGACACACACACACACACAGACAGACAGACAGACACACACGCACACACACACACAGACCGACAGACACACACACACACATACACACACAGACCGACAGACAGACAGACACACACGCACACACACACAGACCGACAAACACACACACACAGACCGACAGACACACACACACACACAGACTGACAGACAGACACACACACACACACACAGACCGACAGACAGACAGACACACACACAGACACACAGACCGACAGCCACACTCACACACACACACACACAGACTGACAGCCACACACACACACAAACACACACACACAGACCGACAGACACACTCACACACACACACACAGACCGACAGCCACACACACACACACACACACACCGACAGACAGACAGACAGCCACACACACATACACACACACACACACACAGAGACTGACCCTCTCTGGGGTACAGGTTCCCGCAGGTTCTCAAATAAATACTGTCGGAGGGTCAGTGCTGAGGGAGTGGGCACTGTCGGAGGGTCAGTGCTGAGGGAATGGGCATTGTCTGAGGTTCAGTGCTGAGGGAGAGGGCACTGTCCGAGGGTCAGTGCTGAGGGAGTGCCGCACTGTCGAAGGGTCAGTGCTGAGTGAGTGGGCACTGTCGGAGGGTCAGTGCTGAGGGAGAGGGCACTGTCGGAGGGTCAGTGCTGAGGGAGAGGGCACTGTCGAAGGGTCAGTGCTGAGGGAGAGGGCACTGTCCGAGGGTCAGTGCTGAGGGAGTGCCGCACTGTCGAAGGGTCAGTGCTGAGTGAGTGGGCACTGTCGGAGGGTCAGTGCTGAGGGAGAGGGCACTGTCCGAGGGTCAGTGCTGAGGGTGTGCCGCACTGTCGGAGGGTCAGTGCTGAGGGAGTGGGCACTGTCGGAGGGTCAGTGCTGAGGGAGTGCCGCACTGTCGGAGGGTCGGTGCTGAGGGAGTGCCGCACTGTCGGAGGGTCGGTGCTGAGGGAGTGCTGTACTGTCGGAGGGTCAGTGCTGAGGGAGTGGGCACTGTCGGAGGGTCAGTGCTGAGGGAGTGGGCACTGTCGGAGGGTCAGTGCTGAGGGAGTGCCGCACTGTCGGAGGGTCGGTGCTGAGGGAGTGCCGCACTGTCGGAGGCTCGGTGCTGAGGGAGTGCCGCACTGTCGGAGGGTCAGTGCTGAGGGAGTGGGCACTGTCGGAGGTTCAGTGCTGAGGGAGTGGGCACTGTAGGAGGGTCAGTGCTGAGGGAGTGGGCACTGTCGGATGGCCAGTGCTGAGGGAGTGGGCACTGTCGGAGGTTCAGTGCTGAGGGAGTGGGTACTGTCGGAGGTTCTGTGCTGAGGGAGAGGGCACTGTCGGAGGGTCAGTGCTGAGGGAGTGGGCACTGTCGGAGGTTCTGTGCTGAGGGATGGGTGGGAGGAGGGTGAAGTGCGGGAGATCTTCCTGTGATCCTGAGGCTGTTATTTATCCTTCATCCAACCTCAGTTTGGAAAAAGATGATCTGAGTTTTTCTCACCTTCCTGTGTTTTGGAGTTGCTGGATGTAATTTTGTTGCTTGTGACCGAGAGTTTGAGAAGGGAAACTCGTTTCTCAATACGTCGCTCACTGCTTGTGGGATTATGAGGTTGCGATTGGGGCCAGCACAATGTAATTTGTTTTCTGTCTTTGCTACTTTTTGCCTATTCCTCTCCCTCTTTCGATCTCCTGTGACCGAGTGATGCTGGAGAGAGTCAAATGGCACGTGCCATCTTCTTAAATGTGAAAACATCTGCAAACAATGCTCTTGTGGGTACAGTGAGGATGACTGAACTCACAGGACCAGAAGGCAGAAGGTTCCATACATTCACACAGAATCTAATCGAGGGGTTCGGGGGGATTTATACACAGAATACCAGATACCCCAGGAGGGAGTTACAGACTGGAATCTAATCGAGGGGTTCGGGGGGGTTTATATACAGAATACCAGATACCCCGGGAGGGAGTTACAGACTGGAATCTAATCGAGGGGTTCGGGGGGGTTTATATACAGAATAACAGATACCCCAGGAGGGAGTTACAGACTGGAATCTAATCGAGGGGTTCGGGGGGGTTTATATACACAATACCAGATACCCCGGTGAGGGAGTTACAGACTGGAATCTAATCGAGGGGTTCGGGGGGGTTTATATACAGAATACCAGATACCCCGGGAGGGAGTTACAGACTGGAATCTAATCGAGGGGTTCGGGGGGGTTTATATACAGAATACCAGATACCCCGGGAGGGAGTTACAGACTGGAATCTAATCGAGGGGTTCGGGGTGGGGTTTATATACAGAATAACAGATACCCAGGAGGGAGTGACAGACTGGAATCTAATCGAGGGGTTCGGGGTGGTTTATATACAGAGTAACAGATACCCCGGGAGGGAGTTACAGACTGGAATCTAATCGAGGGGTTCAGGGTGGTTTATATACAGAATAACAGATACCCCGGGGAGGGAGTTACAGACTGGAATCTAATCGAGGGGTTCAGGGTGGTTTATATACAGAATAACAGATACCCCGGGAGGGAGTTACAGACTGGAATCTAATCGAGGGGTTCAGGGGGGTTTATATACAGAATAACAGATACCCGGGAGGGAGTTACAGACTGGAATCTAATCGAGGGGTTCAGGGAGGTTTATATACAGAATACCAGATACCCCGGGAGGGAGTTACAGACTGGAATCTAATCGAGGGGTTCGGGGTGGTTTATATACAGAATAACAGATACCCCAGGAGGGAGTTACAGACTGGAATCTAATCGAGGGATTCGGGGGGGTTTATATACAGAATAACAGATACCCCGGGAGGGAGTTACAGACTTGAATCTAATCGAGGGGTTCAGGGTGGTTCATATACAGAATAACAGATACCCCGGGAGGGAGTTACAGACTGGAATCTAATCGAGGGGTTCGGGGTGGTTTATATACAGAATAACAGATACCCCGGGAGGGAGTTATAGACTGGAATCTAATCGAGGGGTTCTGGGTGGTTTATATACAGAATAACAGATACCCGGGGGGGAGGACTTACAGACTGGAATCTCATCGAGGGGTTCGGGGTGGGGTTTATATACAGAATACCAGATACCCCGGGAGGGAGTTACAGACTGGAATCTAATCGAGGGGTTCGGGGTGGGGTTTATATACAGAATAACAGATACCCCGGGAGGGAGTTACAGACTGGAATCTAATCGAGGGGTTCAGGGTGGTTTATATACAGAATAACAGATACCCCGGGAGGGAGTTACAGACTGGAATCTAATCGAGGGGTTTGGGGTGGTTTATATACAGAATAACAGATACCCCGGGAGGCAGTTATAGACTGGAATCTAATCGAGGGGTTCAGGGTGGTTTATATACAGAATAACAGATACCCAGGAGGGAGTGACAGACTGGAATCTAATCGAGGGGTTCGGGGTGGTTTATATGCAGAGTAACAGATACCCCGGGAGGGAGTTACAGACTGGAATCTAATCGAGGGGTTCGGGGGGGTTTATATACAGAATAACAGATACCCCGGGAGGGAGTTACAGACTGGAATCTGATCGAGGGGTTCGGGGGGGTTTAGAAACAGAATAACAGATACCCCGGGGAGGGAGTTACAGACTGGAATCTAATCGAGGGGTTCGGGGTGGTTTATATACAGAATAACAGATACCCGGGAGGGAGTTACAGACTGGAATCTAATCGAGGGATTCTGGGTGGTTTATATACAGAATTACAGATACCCCGGGAGGGAATTACAGACAGGAATCTAAATCGAGGGCTTTGGGGTGGTTTATATACAGAATAACAGATACCCCGGGAGGGATTTACAGACTGGAATCTAATCGAGGGGTTTAGGGTGGTTTATATACAGAATAACAGATACCCGGGAGGGAGTTACAGACTGGAATCTAATCGAGGGGTTCGGGGTGGTTTATATACAGAATTACAGATACCCCGGGAGGATGTTACAGACTGGAATCTAATCGAGGGGTTCAGGGTGGTTTATATACAGAATAACAGATACCCCGGGAGGGAGTTAAAGACTGGAATCTAATAGAGGGGTTCAGGTTGGTTTATATACAGAATTACAGATACCCCGGGAGGGAGTTACAGACTGGAATCTAATAGAGGGGTTCGGGGTGGATTATATACAGAATAACAGATACCCCGGGAGGGAGTTACAGACTGGAATCTAATCGAGGGGTTCGGGGTGGTTTATATACAGAATAACAGATACCCCGGTGAGGGAGTTACAGACTGGAATCTAATCGAGGGGTTCGGGGGGGTTTTATATCCAGAATAACAGATACCCGGGAGGGAGTTACAGACTGGAGTCTAATCGAGGGGATGGGATGGTTTATATACAGAATAACAGATACCCGGGAGTGAGTTACAGACTGGAATCTAATTGAGGGGTTCGGGGAGGGTTTATATACAGAATAACATATACATGGGAGGGAGTTACAGACTGGAAACTAATCGAGGGGTTCAGGGGGGGGTTTATATACAGAATAACAGATACCCGGGAGGGAGTTACAGACTAGAATCTAATCGAGGGGTTCGGGGTGGTTTATATACAGAATAACAGATACCCTGGGAGTGAGTTACAGACTGGAATCTAATCGAGGGGTTCGGGGTGGTTTATATACAGAATAACAGATACCCCGGGAGGGAGTTACAGACTGGAATCTAATTGAGGGGTTCAGGGGGGTTTATATACAGAATGACAGATACCCCGGGGAGGGAGTTACAGACTGGAATCTAATCGAGGGGTTCAGGGTGGTTTATGTACGGAATAACAGATACCCCGGGAGGGAGTTACAGAGTCGAATCTAATCGAGGGGCACGGGGTGGTTTACATACAGAATAACAGCTCCGTGGGAGGGAGTTACGGACTGGAATCTAATTGAGGGGTTCGGGGTGGTTTATATACAGAATAACAGATACCCCGGGAGGGAGTTACAGACTGGAATCTAATTGAGGGGTTCGGGGTGGTTTATATACAGAATAACAGATACCCCGGGAGGGAGTTACAGACTGAAATCTAATTGAGGGGTTCGGGGTGGTTTCTATACAGAATAACAGATACCCCGGGAGGGAGTTACAGACTGAAATGTAATCGAGGGGTTCGGGGTGGTTTCTAGACAGAATAACAGATACCCCGGGAGGGAGTTACAGACTGGAATCTAATTGAGGGGTTCGGGGTTCGGTTTATATACAGAATAACAGATACCCCGGGAGGGAGTTACAGACTGGAATCTAATCGGAGGGTTCGGGGTGGTTTATATACAGAATAACAGATACCCCGGGAGGGAGTTACAGACTGGGATCTAATTGAGGGGTTCGGTGTGGTTTATATACAGAATAAAAGATACCCCGGGAGGGAGTTACAGACTGAAATGTAATCGAGGGGTTCGGGGTGGTTTCTATACAGAATAACAGATACCCCGGAGGGAGTTACAGACTGGAATCTAATTCAGGGGTTCGGGGTTCGGTTTATATACAGAATAACAGATACCCCGGGAGGGAGTTACAGACTGGAATCTAATCGTGGGGTTCGGGGTGGGGTTTATATACAGAATAAAAGATACCCCGGGAGGGAGTTACAGACTGGAATCTAATCGAGGGGTTCGGGAGGGGGTTTATATACAGAATAACAGATACCCCGGGAGGGAGTTACAGACTGGAATCTAATCGAGGGGTTCGGGGGGGGTTTATATACAGAATAACAGATACCCCGGGAGGGAGTTACAGGCTGGAATCTAATCGAGGGGTACGGGAGGGGTTTATATACAGAATAACAGATACCCTGGGATGGAGTTACAGAGTCGAATCTAATCGAGGGGTTCGGGGTGATTTATATACAAAACAACAGATACCCAAGAGGGAGTAACAGACTGGAATCTAATCGAGGGGTTCGGGGTGGTTTATATAGAGAATGACAGATACCCGGGAGGGAGTTACAGACTGGAATCGAATCGAGGGGTTCAGGGTGGGGTTTATATACAGAATAACAGATATCCGGGAGGGAGGTACAGACTGAAATCTAATTGAGGGGTTCGGGGTGGTTTATATACAGAATAACAGCTCCCCGGGAGGGACTTTCAGACTGGAATTCTAATCGAGGGGTTCAGGGTGGTTTATATACAGAATAACAGATACCCCGGGAGGGAGTTATAGACTGGAATCTAATCGAGGGGTTCGGGGTGGGGTTTATATACAGAATAGCAGATACCCCGGGAGGGAGTTACAGACATAAATCTAATCGAGGGGTTCAGGGTGGTTCATATACAGAATAACAGATACCCCGGGAGGGAGTTATAGACTGGAATCTAATCGTGGGGTTCGGGGTGGTTTATATACAGAATAACAGATACCCCGGGAGGGAGTTACAGACTTGAATCTAATCGAGGGGTTCAGGGTGGTTCATATCCAGAATAACAGATACCCCGGGAGGGAGTTACAGACTGGAATCTAATCGAGGGGTTCGGGGTGGTTTATATACAGAATAACAGATACCCCGGGAGGCAGTTATAGACTGGAATCTAATCGAGGGGTTCTGGGTGGTTTATATACAGAATAACAGATACCCGGGGGGGGGACTTACAGACTGGAATCTCATCGAGCGGTTCGGGGTGGGGTTTATATACAGAATACCAGATACCCCGGGAGGGAGTTACAGACTTGAATCTAATCGAGGGGTTCAGGGTGGTTCATATACAGAATAACAGATACCCCGGGAGGGAGTTACAGACTGGAATCTAATCGAGGGGTTCGGGGTGGTTTATATACAGAATAACAGATACCCCGGGAGGGAGTTATAGACTGGAATCTAATCGAGGGGTTCGGGGTGGTTTATATACAGAATAACAGATACCCGGGGGGGGGACTTACAGACTGGAATCTCATCGAGGGGTTCGGGGTGGGGTTCATATACAGAATACCAGATACCCCGGGAGGGAGTTACAGACTGGAATCCAATCGAGGGGTTCAGGGTGGTTCATATACAGAATAACGGATACCCGGGAGGGAGTTACAGACTGGAATCTAATCGAAGGGTTCGGAGTGGTTTATATACAGAATAACAGATACCCCGGGAGGGAGTTATAGACTGGAATCTAATCGAGGGGTTCGGAGTGGTTCACATGCAGAATAACAGATACCCGGGAGGGAGTTACAGACTGGAATCTGATCAAGGGTTTCTGGGTGGTTTATATACAGAATAGCAGATACCCCGGGAGGGAGTTACATACTGGAATCGAATTGAGGGGTTCGCGATGGTTTATACACAGAATAACAGATACCCAGGAGGGAGTTACAGACTGGAATCTAATCGAGGGGTTCTGGGTGGTTTATATACAGAATAACAGATACCCGGGGGGGGACTTACAGACTGGAATCTCATCGAGGGGTACGGGGTGGGGTTTATATACAGAATAACAGATACCCCGGGAGGGAGTTACAGACTGGAATCTAATCGAGGGGTTCGGGCTGGTTTATATACAGAATAACAGATACTCTGGGAGGGAGTTACAGACTGGAATCAAATTGAGGGGTTTGGGGTGGTTTATATACAGAATGACAGATACCCCGGGAGGGAGTTACAGACTGGGATCTAATCGAGGGGTTCGGGGTGGTTTATATACAGAATAACAGATACTCTGGGAGGGAGTTACAGACTGGAATCTAATTGAGGGGTTTGGGGCGGTTTATATACAGAATGACAGATACCCCGGGAGGGAGTTACAGACTGGGATCTAATCGAGGGGTTCGGGGTGGTTTATATACAGAATAACAGATACCCGGGATGGTGTTACAGACTGGAATCTAATCGAGGGGTTCGGGGCGGGTTTATATACAGAATAACAGATACTCTGGGAGGGAGTTACAGACTGGAATCTAATTGAGGGGTTTGGGGTGGTTTATATACAGAATGACAGATACCCCGGGAGGGAGTTACAGACTGAAATCTAATCGAGGGGTTCGGGGGGGGGTTTATATACAGAATAACAGATACCCTGGGAGGGAGTTACAGACTGGAATCTAATCGAGGGGTTCTGGGTGGTTTATATACAGAATAGCAGATACCACAGGGAGGGAGTTACAGACTGGGATCTAATCGAGGGGTTCAGGGTGGTTTATATACAGAATAACTGATACCCCGGGAGGGAGTTACAGACTGGAATCTAATTGAGGGGTTTGGGATGGTTTATATACAGAATAACAGATACCCTGGGAGGGAGTGACAGACTGGAATCGAATCGAGGGGTTCGGGGTGGTTTATATACAGAATAACAGATACCCCGGGGAGGGAGTTACAGACTGGGATCTAATCGAGGGGTTCGGGGTGGTTTATATACAGAATAACAGATACCCAGGAGGGAGTTACAGACTGGAATCTAATCGAGAGGTTCGGGGTGGTTTATATACAGAATAACAGATACCCGGGAGGGAGTTACAGACTGGAATCTAATCGAGGGATTCTGGGTGGTTTATATACAGAATAACAGATACCCCGGGAGGGAGTTACAGACTGGAATCTAATCGAGGGGTTCAGGGTGGGGTTTATATACAGAGGAACAGATACCCCGGGAGGGAGTTACAGACTGGAATCTAATCGAGAGGTTCGGGGTGGTTTATATACAGAATAACAGATACCCCGGGAGGGAGTTACAGACTGGAATCTAATCGAGGGGTTAAGGGTGGGGTTTATATACAGAGTAACAGATACCCCGGGAGGGAGTTACAGACTGGAATCTAATCGAGGGGTTCAGGGTGGTTTATATACAGAATAACAGATACCCCGGGAGGGAGTTACAGACTGGAATCTGATCGAGGGGTTCGGGGGGGTTTAGAAACAGAATAACAGATACCCCGGGGAGGGAGTTACAGAGTGGAATCTAATCGAGGGGTTCGGGGTGGTTTATATACAGAATAACAGATACCCCGGGAGGGAGTTACAGACTGGGATCTAATCGAGGGGTTTGGGGTGGTTTATATACAGAATAACAGATACCCCGGGAGGGAGTTACAGACTGGAATATAATCGAGGGGTTCAGGGTGGTTTATACACAGAATAACAGATACCCCGGGAGGGAGTTACAGACTGGAATCTGATCGAGGGGTTCGGGGGGGTTTAGAAACAGAATAACAGATACCCCGGGGAGGGAGTTACAGACTGGAATCTAATCGAGGGGTTCGGGGTGGTTTATATACAGAATAACAGATACCCGGGAGGGAGTTACAGACTGGAATCTAATCGAGGGATTCTGGGTGGTTTATATACAGAATTACAGATACCCCGGGAGGGAATTACAGACAGGAATCTAAATCGAGGGCTTTGGGGTGGTTTATATACAGAATAACAGATACCCCGGGAGGGATTTACAGACTGGAATCTAATCGAGGGGTTTAGGGTGGTTTATATACAGAATAACAGATACCCGGGAGGGAGTTACAGACTGGAATCTAATCGAGGGGTTCGGGGTGGTTTATATACAGAATTACAGATACCCCGGGAGGGAGTTACAGACTGGAATCTAATCGAGGGGTTCAGGGTGGTTTATATACAGAATAACAGATACCCCGGGAGGGAGTTAAAGACTGGAATCTAATAGAGGGGTTCAGGTTGGTTTATATACAGAATTACAGATACCCCGGGAGGGAGTTACAGACTGGAATCTAATAGAGGGGTTCGGGGTGGATTATATACAGAATAACAGATACCCCGGGAGGGAGTTACAGACTGGAATCTAATCGAGGGGTTCGGGGTGGTTTATATACAGAATAACAGATACCCCGGTGAGGGAGTTACAGTCTGGAATCTAATCGAGGGGTTCGGGGGGGTTTTATATCCAGAATAACAGATACCCGGGAGGGAGTTACAGACTGGAATCTAATCGAGGGGATGGGATGGTTTATATACAGAATAACAGATACCCGGGAGTGAGTTACAGACTGGAATCTAATTGAGGGGTTCGGGGAGGGTTTATATACAGAATAACATATACATGGGAGGGAGTTACAGACTGGAAACTAATCGAGGGGTTCGGGGGGGGGTTTATATACAGAATAACAGATACCCGGGAGGGAGTTACAGACTAGAATCTAATCGAGGGGTTCGGGGTGGTTTATATACAGAATAACAGATACCCTGGGAGTGAGTTACAGACTGGAATCTAATCGAGGGGTTCGGGGTGGTTTATATACAGAATAACAGATACCCCGGGAGGGAGTTACAGACTGGAATCTAATTGAGGGGTTCAGGGGGGTTTATATACAGAATGACAGATACCCCGGGGAGGGAGTTACAGACTGGAATCTAATCGAGGGGTTCAGGGTGGTTTATGTACAGAATAACAGATACCCCGGGAGGGAGTTACAGAGTCGAATCTAATCGAGGGGCACGGGGTGGTTTACATACAGAATAACAGCTCCGTGGGAGGGAGTTACGGACTGGAATCTAATCGAGGGGTTCGGGGTGGTTTATATACAGAATAACAGATACACGGGAGGGAGTTACAGACTGGAATCTAATTGAGGGGTTCGGGGTGGTTTATATACAGAATAACAGATACCCCGGGAGGGAGTTACAGACTGAAATCTAATTGAGGGGTTCGGGGTGGTTTCTATACAGAATAACAGATACCCCGGGAGGGAGTTACAGACTGAAATGTAATCGAGGGGTTCGGGGTGGTTTCTATACAGAATAACAGATACCCCGGGAGGGAGTTACAGACTGGAATCTAATTGAGGGGTTCGGGGTTCGGTTTATATACAGAATAACAGATACCCCGGGAGGGAGTTACAGACTGGAATCTAATCGGAGGGTTCGGGGTGGTTTATATACAGAATAACAGATACCCCGGGAGGGAGTTACAGACTGGGATCTAATTGAGGGGTTCGGTGTGGTTTATATACAGAATAAAAGATACCCCGGGAGGGAGTTACAGACTGAAATGTAATCGAGGGGTTCGGGGTGGTTTCTATACAGAATAACAGATACCCCGGGAGGGAGTTACAGACTGGAATCTAATTCAGGGGTTCGGGGTTCGGTTTATATACAGAATAACAGATACCCCGGGAGGGAGTTACAGACTGGAATCTAATCGTGGGGTTCGGGGTAGGGTTTATATACAGAATAACAGATACCCCGGGAGGGAGTTACAGACTGGAATCTAATCGAGGGGTTCGGGGTGGGGTTTATATACAGAATAACAGATACCCCGGGGAGGGAGTTACAGACTGGAATCTAATCGAGGGGTTCAGGGGGGTTTATATACAGAATAAAAGATACCCCGGGAGGGAGTTACAGACTGGAATCTAATCGAGGGGTTCGGGAGGGGGTTTATATACAGAATAACAGATACTCCGGGAGGGAGTTACAGACTGGAATCTAATCGAGGGGTTCGGGGGGGGTTTATATACAGAATAACAGATACCCCGGGAGGGAGTTACAGGCTGGAATCTAATCGAGGGGTTCGGGAGGGGTTTATATACAGAATAACAGATACCCTGGGAGGGAGTTACAGAGTCGAATCTAATCGAGGGGTTCGGGGTGGTTTATATACAAAACAACAGATACCCAGGAGGGAGTAACAGACTGGAATCTAATCGAGGGGTTCGGGGTGGTTTATATAGAGAATGACAGATACCCGGGAGGGAGTTACAGACTGGAATCGAATCGAGGGGTTCAGGGTGGGGTTTATATACAGAATAACAGATATCCGGGAGGGAGGTACAGACTGAAATCTAATTGAGGGGTTCGGGGTGGTTTATATACAGAATAACAGCTCCCCGGGAGGGACTTTCAGACTGGAATTCTAATCGAGGGGTTCAGGGTGGTTTATATACAGAATAACAGATACCCCGGGAGGGAGTTATAGACTGGAATCTAATCGAGGGGTTCGGGGTGGGGTTTATATACAGAATAGCAGATACCCCGGGAGGGAGTTACAGACATAAATCTAATCGAGGGGTTCAGGGTGGTTCATATACAGAATAACAGATACCCCGGGAGGGAGTTATCGACTGGAATCTAATCGTGGGGTTCGGGGTGGTTTATATACAGAATAACAGATACCCCGGGAGGGAGTTACAGACTTGAATCTAATCAAGGGGTTCAGGGTGGTTCATATCCAGAATAACAGATACCCCGGGAGGGAGTTACAGACTGGAATCTAATCGAGGGGTTCGGGGTGGTTTATATACAGAATAACAGATACCCCGGGAGGCAGTTATAGACTGGAATCTAATCGAGGGGTTCTGGGTGGTTTATATACAGAATAACAGATACCCGGGGGGGGGACTTACAGACTGGAATCTCATCGAGGGGTTCGGGGTGGGGTTTATATACAGAATACCAGATACCCCGGGAGGGAGTTACAGACTTGAATCTAATCGAGGGGTTCAGGGTGGTTCATATACAGAATAACAGATACCCCGGGAGGGAGTTACAGACTGGAATCTAATCGAGGGGTTCGGGGTGGTTTATATACAGAATAACAGATACCCCGGGAGGGAGTTATAGACTGGAATCTAATCGAGGGGTTCGGGGTGGTTTATATACAGAATAACAGATACCCGGGGGGGGGACTTACAGACTGGAATCTCATCGAGGGGTTCGGGGTGGGGTTTATATACAGAATACCAGATACCCCGGGAGGGAGTTACAGACTGGAATCCAATCGAGGGGTTCAGGGTGGTTCATATACAGAATAACGGATACCCGGGAGGGAGTTACAGACTGGAATCTAATCGAGGGGTTCGGGGTGGTGTATATACAGAATAACAGATACCCCGGGAGGGAGTTATAGACTGGAATCTAATCGAGGGGTTCGGAGTGGTTCACATACAGAATAATAGATACCCGGGAGGGAGTTACAGACTGGAATCTGATCAAGGGTTTCTGGGTGGTTTATATACAGAATAGCAGATACCCCGGGAGGGAGTTACATACTGGAATCGAATTGAGGGGTTCGCGATGGTTTATATACAGAATAACAGATACCCGGGGGGGGACTTACAGACTGGAATCTCATCGAGGGGTACGGGGTGGGGTTTATATACAGAATAACAGATACCCCGGGAGGGAGTTACAGACTGGAATCTAATCGAGGGGTTCGGGCTGGTTTATATACAGAATAACAGATACTCTGGGAGGGAGTTACAGACTGGAATCAAATTGAGGGGTTTGGGGTGGTTTATATACAGAATGACAGATACCCCGGGAGGGAGTTACAGACTGGGATCTAATCGAGGGGTTCGGGGTGGTTTATATACAGAATAACAGATACTCTGGGAGGGAGTTACAGACTGGAATCTAATTGAGGGGTTTGGGGTGGTTTATATACAGAATGACAGATACCCCGGGAGGGAGTTACAGACTGGGATCTAATCGAGGGGTTCGGGGTGGTTTATACACAGAATAACAGATACCCGGGATGGTGTTACAGACTGGAATCTAATCGAGGGGTTCGGGGCGGGTTTATATACAGAATAACAGATACTCTGGGAGGGAGTTACTGACTGGAATCTAATTGAGGGGTTTGGGGTGGTTTATATACAGAATGACAGATACCCCGGGAGGGAGTTACAGACTAAAATCTAATCGAGGGGTTCGGGGGGGGGTTTATATACAGAATAACAGATACCCTGGGAGGGAGTTACAGACTGGAATCTAATCGAGGGGTTCTGGGTGGTTTATATACAGAATAGCAGATACCCCAGGGAGGGAGTTACAGACTGGGATCTAATCGAGGGGTTCAGGGTGGTTTATATACAGAATAACTGATACCCCGGGAGGGAGTTACAGACTGGAATCTAATTGAGGGGTTTGGGATGGTTTATATACAGAATAACAGATTCCCTGGGAGGGAGTTACAGACTGGGATCTAATCGAGGGGTTCGGGAGGGTTTATATACAGAATAACAGATACCCTGGGAGGGAGTTACAGACTGGAATCTAATCGAGGGGTTCGGGGTGGTTTATATACAAAACAACAGATACCCAGGAGGGAGTAACAGACTGGAATCTAATCGAGGGGTTCGGGGTGGTTTATATACAGAATAACAGATACCCCGGGAGGGAGTGACAGACTGGAATCGAATCGAGGGGTTCAGAGTGGTTTATATACAGAATGACAGATACCCCGGGAGGGAGTTACAGACTGGAATCGAATCGAGGGGTTCAGAGTGGTTTATATACAGAATGACAGATACCCCGGGAGGGAGTTACAGACAGGAATCTAATCGAGAGGTTCAGGGGAGTTTATATACAGAATAACAGGTACATGGGAGGGAGTTACAGACTGGAATCTAATCGAGGGGTTCGGGGTGGTTTATATACAGAATAACAGATATCCGGGAGGGAGTTACAGACTGGAATCTAATCGAGGGGTTCGGGATGGTTTATATACAGAATAACAGATACGCAGGAGGGAGTTACAAACTGGAATCTAATCAAGGGGTTTGGGGGGTTTATATACAGAATAACAGAAACCCCGGGGAGGAAGTTTCAGACAGGAATCTAATCGAGAGGTTCAGGGGAGTTTATATACAGAATACCAGATACATGGGAGGGAGTTACAGACTGGAATCTAATCGAGGGGTTCGGTGGGGTTTATATACAGAATAACAGGTACATGGGAGGGAGTTACAGACTGGAATCTAATCGAGGGGTTCAGGGTGGTTTATATACAGAATTACAGATACCCCGGGGAGGGAGTTACAGACAGGAATCTAATCGAGAGGTTCTGGTTGGTTTATTTACAGAATTCAAGATACATGGGAGGGAGTTACAGACTGGAATCTAATTGAGGGGTTCAGGGGGGTTTATATACAGAATAACAGATACATGGGAGGGAGTTACAGACTGGAATCTAATCGAGGGGTTCTGGGTGGTTTATATACAGAATAACAGATACCCCGGGGAGGGAGTTACAGACTGGAATCTAATCGAGGGGTTCAGGGGGGTTTATATACAGAATAACAGATACTCCGGGAGGGAGTTACAGACTGGAATCTAATTGAGGGGTTCGGGGGGTGTTATTTACAGAATAACAGATACCCCAGGGAGGGAGTTACAGACTGGAATCTAATCGAGGGGTTCGGGCTGGTTTATATACAGAATAACAGATACCCGGGAGGGAGTTACTGACTGGAATCTAATCGAGGGGTTCGGGGTGGTTTATATACAGAATAACAGGTACCCTGGGAGGTTGTTCCAGACTGGAATCTAATCGAGGTGTTCGGGGGGTTTATATACAGAATAACAGATACCCCGGGAGGGAGTTACAGACTGGAATCTAATCGAGGGGTTCGGGGTGGTTTATATACAGAATAACAGATACCCCAGGGAGGGAGTTACAGACTGGAATCTAATCGAGGGGTTCGGGGTGGTTTATATACAGAATAACAGATACCCCAGGGAGGGAGTTACAGACTGGAATCTAATCGAGGGGTTCGGGGTGGTTTATATACAGAATAACAGATACCCCAGGGAGGGAGTTACAGACTGGAATCTAATCGAGGAGTTCGGGGTGGTTTATATACAGAATAACAGATACCCCGGGAGGGAGTTACAGACTGGAATCTAATCGAGGAGTTCGGGGTGGTTTATATACAGAATAACAGATACCCCGGGAGGGAGTTACAGAATGGAATCTAATCGAGGGGTTCGGGGTGGTTTATATACAGAATAACAGATACCCGGGAGGGAGTTACTGACTGGAATCTAATCGAGGGGTTCGGGGTGGTTTATATACAGAATAACAGGTACATGGGAGGGAGTTACAGACTGGAATCTAATCGAGGGGTTCGGGGTGGTTTCTATACAGAATAACAGATACCCCGGGAGGGAGTTACAGACTGGAATCTAATCGAGGGTTCAGGGTGGTTTATTTCCAGAATAACAGATACCCTGGGAGGGAGTTACAGACTGGAATCTAATCGAGGGGTTCGGGGTGGTTTATATACAGAATAACAGATACCCTGGGAGTTTGTTACAGACTGGAATCTAATCGAGGAGTTCGGGGTGGTTTATATACAGAATAACAGATACCCCGGGAGGGAGTTACAGAATGGAATCTAATCGAGGAGTTCGGGGTGGTTTATATACAGAATAACAGATACCCGGGATGGTGTTACAGACTGGAATCTAATCGAGGGGTTCGGGCTGGTTTATATACAGAATAACAGATACCCTGGAGGGAGTCACAGACTGGGATCTAATCGTGGAGTTCGGGGTCGTTTTTCTGCAGAATAACACATCCCCGGGAGGGAGTTACAGACTGGAATCTAATCGAGGGGTTCGGGGGGGTTTATATACAGAAAAGTAGATAACCTGCAGTAAGGATGTTACAGACAGGAATCTAATCGAGGGATTCCGGGTGGTTTCTATACCGAATAACAGATACTCTGCAGTAAGGGTGTTACAGAGGTTCCTGCAGTCTCCTGTATTGAGCCATGGAGCGCAATTAAGGTTCAAAATCTGGTACGAATAGGAGGTGTGTGCAATTTCTATCACACCTCTTTTTTCACCACAATTTGTAACCAACTCGCATCCTGTGCAGCTTAACAACAGTTACCCAATCTCACATCCATTACCATAACAGTACAAAGGTAACCACACCCTCAGTGCCACACACAGCGTCTCGGTTACACCGAAACCCGAAACTATGTCGCGGGATTTCTCCTGGCCTCACCCTCCCTTCCTTCCCTGACACAGAACTGCCTCTGAGCCTGCATCCGAGAGGTGAAAGGTCACACTTGCATCTCCCTGAACTTGGCCGTCCTCTTGCTGGCCTGGTGGTGCCCAGTGCTGCTGTCCGTGGGTGCGACTGTGGACGAGGAGGGGGAGGGCAGGGTGTTGTGCCAGGAAGAGAGGGAAGGGCGATGGAGAGAGAGAGAGAGAGAGAGAGAGAGAAGGAAAGAGTGAGGTGACTGCAGAAGGAGGATGAGTGAATTACTGCAGAGGCTGGTGTGTGTATTGGAAACAACAAATGCTGGAGGTCACAGTGGGTCATGTAGTATCCGTGGCAAGAGAGCCAGCTAACGCTGATCGAGTCGTAGAGATGTACAGCACAGAAACAGACCCTTCGGCCTATCCCGTCCATGCTGACCCAGATATCACAGAGTCACAGAGCTGTACAGCACGGAAACAGACCCTTCGGCCTATCCCGTCCATGCTGACCCAGATATCCCAACCCAATCCAGTCCCACCTGCCAGCACCCGGCCCATATCCCCCCAAACCCCTCCCTATTCATGTCCCCATCCAGATGCCTTTTAAATGCTGTCATTGTACCAGCCTCCACCACTTCCTCTGGCAGCTCATTCCATACACGTACCACCCTCTGGGTGAAAAAGTTGCCCCTCAGGTCCCTTTTATATCTTTCCCCTCTCACCCTAAACCTATGCCCCTCTAGTTCCCCCTGACCAGGGAAAAGACCTTGGATGTTCACTGGATCCAGGAAGGGGGGAGAGCTGGGGGAATGTTAGAGCAAGAGAGACTGGGCAGAGAGTGAAACGGGGATAAAGAGAGAGAGAGACTGAAAGAGAGAGGAGCAGAGAGGGTGGACGGAGAGAAAGAGGGAGAGAGAGAGAGACAGGGAGAGAGAGGGAGAGAGAAAGGGCAGGGGAGAGAGAGAGAACAGTGGAATGATGGAGAGAAAGACAGGCTGGCATCAGAGAAAATGTGCAGAGAGGAAGGAGAGAGATCCAAAGAGAGAGGGGACGGAGAGCTCGAGAGAGAGAGAGGGGAAAGAGCCGAAGAGAGAGAGAGGGGAGGGAGCTGAAGAGAGAGAGAGAGAAGGGAGAGCCAAAGAGAGAGAGAGAGGAGAGAGAGGGGGGAAGAGATGGGGGAGACAGAGAGAGAGAGACGGGAGGTGGGGGGAGTAGACAGAGTGAGAGGGAGGAAAGAGAGGGAGAGAGAAAGAGAGAGGGGAGAGAGTCGGGGGGAGTCGAGGGGAGAGAAAAAGAGAGAGGGGACAGTCAGAGAGATTGGGGGAGGGGGAGAGAGAGGGGCGATAGAAAGAGTGAGCAGGGAGAGAAGGGAGAGAGAGAGAGGGGAGAGAGAGAGAGTGAGGGCATAGAGAGGGAGAGGGGAGAGAAAGAGAGAGAGAAGAGAGCCAGAGAGAGAGAGAGGAGAGACAGAGAGAGAGAGGAGAGACAGAGTGGGGGGAAGAGAGAGGGAGGGGAGAGAGAGGGGGAAAGAGAGGGGGAAAGAGAAAGAGAGAGAGAAGGGGAGAGAGATAGGGAGGGGAGAGAGAGAGGGGGAATGAGCGAGAGAGGGGGAAGAGAGAGATAGAGAGAAGGGAGAGAGCCAGAGAGAGAGAGAGGCAAGGGAGAGAGAAAGGGGTTGAGAGAGAGAGACAGAGAGAGAGGGGAGAGTGAGAGATGGGAGATTGAGAGAGAAAGAGAGGAGGGAGAAAGAGAGAGGGGAGAGGGAGATAGAGAGAGATGGGGGAGGTGGGGGGAGAGAGAGAAGAGAGCCGCAGAGAGAGAGGTGAGAGAGCCAGAGAAGGAGTGGAAAGGGAGAGAGACAGAAAGGGCAGGGGAGAGATAGAGAGACAGATCGCGAGAGAGAGAGTGGTGGAATGACAGAGTGGGAAGAGAGCCAGAGAGAGATGGAAGAGAGAAGGGAGATGAAGAAGTGGGGGGGAGAGAGACACAGAGAGAGAGAGAGTTAAAGGAGACAGGAAGACAGTGAGGGGAGTGAAAGTGAGAAAGAGGGTTGGAGAAGGAGAGCAGTGAGGAGGGAGAGAGCCTGAAATATAGAGGAGGAATAGAGAGAGTGTATATGACTGAGAAGGAGGAGAGCGAGAGAAAGAGAGCGAGGTGTAGGGAGAGTTTGGCCACGGACTGGTTAGTAATCTCTGGAGTTGCGATGGCGGTATTGGGCTGGGGTGGTGTAGGCTCTGAGTTTCCTGTTGTTGCGATCGATGGTGAAGCAGTTTCGAGTTGAGCTCACAGTCGATGACAGCAGAACATGCTGGCAACGCAATGATGTGGAGGGTGGAGATGGGCTCCGTTCACCAAGCTATGGCCTTGGGGGGTGGGGGGGGGAGGGAGGGGTGAATAGAGAGGGTGTAGCCATCAACTGGGCCTTCCCAAACATCCTCACTCCCTTCAGATTCTCCCAGAAGGAATCCGCTGGCTCCCGCACGGACCTCCCATTGATGCAGAGCAAGATCAGACCAAGCTGTAGGGATGAGATTCTCACAGTCGAGTCCCTCTCTTGGATGGTCGGGAGCTGAGGATGTACTGACCCAAGATTCAGTGAGCAGTTTCCCAGCCTCTGACAATCTCCAATTCCCAGAGTTTAGATTAGATTAAATTAGATTAGATTAGATTACTTACAGTGTGGAAACAGGCCCTTCGGCCCAACAAGTCCACACCGCCCCACCGAAGCGCAACCCACCCATACCCCTACATTTACCCCTTACCTAACACTACGGGCAATTTAGCATGGCCAATTCATCTAACCTGCACATCTTTGGACTGTGGGAGGAAACCGGAGCACCCGGAGGAAACCCACGCAGACACAGGGAGAACGTGCAAAACTCCACACAGTCAGTCGCCTGAGGCGGGAATTGAACCCGGGTCTCAGGGGCTGTGAGGCAACAGTGCTAACCACTGTGCCAAAATAGATAATCTGCAACAGGACAGGGTTAGATATGGCATAAAGCTCCCTCTACACTGTCCCCCATCAAACACCCCCAGGGACAGGGATAGGGACAGCACAGGGTTAGATACAGAGTAAAGCTCCCTCTACACTGTCCCCCATCAAACACTCCCAGGGACAGGGATAGGGACAGCACGGGGTTAGATACAGAGTAAAGCTCCCTCTACACTGCCCCACATCAAGTACTCCCAGGGACAGGGACAGCACGGGGTTAGATACAGAGTAAAGCTCCCTCTACACTGTCCCCCATCAAACACCCCCAGGGACAGGGACAGCATAGGGTTAGATACAGAGTAAAGCTCCCTCTACACTGTCCCCCCCATCAAACACCCCCAGGGACAGGGACAGCATGGGGTTAGATACAGAGTAAAGCTCCCTCTACACTGTCCCCCCCATCAAACACCTCCAGGGACAGGGACAGCATGGGGTTAGATACAGAGTAAAGCTCTCTCTACACTGTCCCCCCATCAAACACCCCCAGGGACAGGGACAGCATGGGGTTAGATACAGAGTAAAGCTCCCTCTACACTGTCCCCCCATCAAACACTCCCAGGGACAGGGACAGCACGGGGTTAGATACAGAGTAAAGCTCCCTCTACACTGTCCCCCCATCAAACACTCCCAGGGACAGGGACAGCACGGGGTTAGATACAGAGTAAAGCTCCCTCTACAGTGACTCCCCATCAAACACCCCCAGGGACAGGGACAGCATGGGGTTAGATACAGAGTAAAGCTCCCTCTACACTGTCCCCCCATCAAACACTCCCAGGGACAGGGACAGCACGGGGTTAGATACAGAGTAAAGCTCCCACTACAGTGACTCCCCATCAATCAATCTTACTGGATCAGATTCCAGTCTGTAGCTCACTCCCAGGTTTCTGCTATTCTGGGGATAACTCACACGTGGACAGTCAATAGGATGTCACGGAGAGGGTTAGAGAACGGAGTGAGGGATACTGGTCGGGTCAGAGAGGGAAGGAGAGAGAGTGGAGGAGGAACAGAGGGAAGGAGGGAAGGATTGAGGTACTGTGAAAGTAAGCAAAGGTAGGAGTAGAGAGAGTGAGAGACGAGAAGAGACAGAGACTGCAGAATGAAGGTGACTTGAGAAATGAGAGATAGTGAACAGCACATGAAAAGGGATGGGAACATGAGAGAGAGAGAGAGAGAGAGCAAGGTCTTTCTAGATAGGTTCAGATTCTGGTCTGTTTGAAGGTGTTCTCTTGCATATAACCACGAGTGAATGTTTGCATTGAGCAGTCAGTTGGCAGTGGGACTGCTGTTTCAGATGAGGGTGTGATTTTTATTTTTGCACTGAGCCTTCCATGCTGTGTCACAGCGGGTGGAGGAGGCAATGTCAGAGCCACAATGACACAAACCAATACTGTACACAGACGGTAACCTCAAAAGACAAAGAACGAAACTACACTCAGCACCTTCCAGATCAAGATCGTTATACAGCTTCATGTAAACCTCAGCTCCGAGCTTCAAAAACCACCGCAACTATCAGCAAGTTCATGTATAAACACCCGAAACCCCTCGATTAGATTCCAGTCTGTAACTCCCTCCCGGGGTATCTGTTATTCTGTATATAAACCCCCCCGAACCCCTCGATTAGATTCCAGTCTGTAACTCCCTCCCATGTACCTGTTATTCTGTATATAAACCACCCTGAACCCCTCGATTAGATTCCAGTCTGTAACTCCCTCCCATGTACCTGTTATTCTGTATATAAACCACCCTGAACCCCTCGATTAGATTCAAGTCTGTAACTCCCTCCCATGTACCTGTTATTCTGTATATAAACCCCCCCGAACCCCTCGATTAGATTCCAGTCTGTAACTCCCTCCCGGGGTATCTGTTATTCTGTATATAAACTCCCCCCTGAACCCCTCGATTAGATTCCAGTCTGTAACTCCCTCCCGGGGTATCTGTTATTCTGTATATAAACCCCGCCAAACCCCTCGATTAGATCCCAGTCTGTAACTCCCTCCCGGGGTATCTGTTATTCTGTACATAAACCCCCCCGAACCCCTCGATTCGATTCCAGTCTGTAACTCCCTCCCGGGTATCTGTTATTCTGTATATAAACCCCCCTAACACCTCGATTAGATTCCAGTCTGTAACTCCCTCCTGGGGTACCTGTTATTCTGTATATAAACCACCCCGAACCCTTCGATTAGATTCCAGTCTGTAACATCCTCCCCGGGGTATCTGTTATTCTGTATATACACCACCCTCAACCCCTCGATTAGATTCCAGTCTGTAACTCCCTCCCGGGGTATCTGTTATTCTGTATATAAACCATCCCGAACCCCTCAATTAGATTCCAGTCTGTAACTCCCTCCCGGGTTTTTTGTTATTCTGTATATAAACCACCCCGAACCCCTCGATTCGATTCCAGTCTGTAACTCCCTCCCGGGGTATCTGTTATTCTGTATATAAACCATCCCAAACCCCTCGATTAGATTTCAGTCTGTAACTCCCTCCCGGGGTATCTGTTATTCTGTATATAAACCATCCCAAACCCCTCGATTAGATTCCAGTCTGTAACTCCCTCTCCAGGGTATCTGTTATTCTGTATATAAACCACCCCGAACCCCTCGATTCGATTCCAGTCTGTAACTCCCTCCCGGGGTATCTGTTATTCTGTATATAAACCACCCCGAACCCCTCGATTAGATTCCAGTCTGTAACTCCCTCCCCGGGTATCTGTAATTCTGTATATAAACCACCCTAAACCCTTCGATTAGATTCCAGTCTGTAAATCCCTCCCAGGGTATCTGTTATTCTGGACATAAACCACCCTAAACCCTTCGATTAGATTCCAGTCTGTAACTCCCTCCCGGGTATCTGTTATTCTGTATATAAACCACCCTGAACCCCTCGATTAGATTTCAGTCTGTAACTCCCTCCCGGGGTATCTGTTATTTTGTATATACACCACCCTAAACCCCTCGATTAGATTCCAGTGTGTAACTCTCATCCAGGGAGCTGTTATTCTCTATATAAACCACCCCGAACCCCTCGATTAGATTTCAGTCTGTAACTCCCTCCCGGGTTTTTTGTTATTCTGTATATAAACCACCCCGAACCCCTCGATTAGATTCCAGTCTGTAACTCCCTCCCGGGGTATCTGTTATTCTGTATATAAACCCCCCCCCCCCGAACCCCTCGATTAGATTTCAGTCTGTAACTCCCTCCCAGGGTATCTGTTATTCTGTATATAAACCACCCCGAACCCCTCGATTAGATTCCAGTCTGTAAACCCCTCCCGGGTATCTGTTATTCTGTATATAAACCACCCCGAACCCCTCGATTAGATTCCAGTATGTAACTCCATCCCGGGTTTCTGTTATTCTGTATATAACCCCCCCCCCTGAACCCATCTATTAGATTCCAGTCTGTAACTCCCTCCCGGGGTATCTGTTATTCTGTATATAAACCCCTCCGAACCCCTCAATTAGATTCCAGTTTGTAACTCCCTCCCGGGGTATCTGTTATTCTGTATATAAACCCCCCCGAACCTCTCAATTAGATTCCAGTCTGTAACTCCCTCCCGGGGTACCTGTTATTCTGTATATAAACCACCCCGAACCCCTCGGTTAGATTCCAGTCTGTAACTCCCTCCCTGGGGTATCTGTTATTCTGTATATACACCACCCTCAACCCCTCGATTAGATTTCAGTCTGTAACTCCCTCCCGGGGTATCTGTTATTCTGTATATAAACCCCCCCGAACCCCTCGATTCGATTCCAGTCTGTAACTCCCTCCCGGGCATCTGTTATTCTGTATATAAACCCCCCCGAACTCCTCGATTAGATTCCAGTCTGTAACTCCCTCCCGGGGTACCTGTTATTCTGTATATAAACCACCCCTAACCCCTTGATTAGATTCCAGTCTGTAACTCCCTCCCGGGGTATCTGTTATTCTGTATATAAACCCCCCCGAACCCCTCGATTAGATTCCAGTCTGTAACTCCCTCCCGGGGTATCTGTTATTCTGTATATAAACCCCCCCGAACCCCTCGATTAGATTCCAGTCTGTAACTCCCTTCCGGGGTATCTGTTATTCTGTATATAAACCCCCCCGAACCCCTCGATTAGATTCCAGTCTGTAACTCCCTCCCGGGGTATCTGTTATTCTGTATATAAACCCCCCCGAACCCCTCGATTAGATTCCAGTCTGTAACTCCCTCCCGGGGTATCTGTTATTCTGTATATAAACCACCCCGAACCCCTCGATTAGATACCAGTCTGTAACTCTCATCCAGGGAGCTGTTATCTGCTTTTTATTCATTGACAGACATGAGCATCTCTGGCTAGATCAGCATTTATTGTCCTTCCCTAATTGTCCAGTGGGTATCCAAGAATCAATCACATTTGTGTGGTCAGGATTCCTGTGTAGGCCAGACCAGGTGAGGATGGCAGTGTCCTTCCCTAAAGGACGTTTGTGACACAGATGGTTTTTCCTGACAATGGATTCTTAATTCCAAATTCTTCATTGAATTAAAATTCCCTCAGGTGCTGTGTTGGTATTTGAACCTGTATATCCAGAGAATTGCCTGAGTCTCTGGATTAACAGTCCAGCGATAATACCACTGGGTCATCACCTCCTCTTGTTAACCACTCAGCTCCCTTGGATTAGATTGTGCTCCAACTCACTCCCAGTAGCTGTTATTCTGTGTTCAAATTCCCTGTGTCACTTGTCAGCCCCAGCCTGGACATTGTCCAGACCTTGGTCTATTTGAACATGAACTGGTTCAGTATCTGAGGGAGTGGGGAATGGGGCTGAACACGGTGCAATGATCAGTGAACATTCCCACTCCTGCCCTTCTGATGGAGGGAGGGTCATCGATGAAGGAGCTGAACAAGGTTGGGTCAAGGACACTCCCCTGAGAGACTCCTGCAGAGATGTCCTGGAGCCGAGATAGCTGACCCTCCAACAACCATCTTCCTGTGTGTCAAGTATGGCTGGTAACCAGCCTAGAGTTTGTCCCCTGATACCCATCGATACCCGTTTGCCAGGGCTCGGTGATGCCACACTCGGTCGAATGCAGCCTTGATGCCAAGGGCTGTCCCTCTCCCCCTCCCCTCGGGAATCCAGCTCCTTTTGTCCGTGTTTGACCCTGGAATGGGGTCAGGAGCTGGGTGACCCCGGGGGGGACCCCAGACTGGGCGTCACTGAGCAGGTTATTGGTGAGCGGGTGCTGTGTGATGGTCCTGTCACTGAGCCCTTCCATCACATTCCCTGATGATAGAGAGGAGATGGATGGGGCAGGAATTGGCCGGGTTGGGATTTGTGTACGGGACATACCTGGGCAGGTTTCCCCCATTGGCGAGTAGATGCCAGTGTTGTCCCTGGACTGGAACAGCTTGGTGAGGGGGCAGCAGCCAGTTGTGGAGCACAAGCCTTCAGTCCCATTGCTGGGATGTTCTCAGGGCCCATAGCCTTTGCAGGGCCCACGATCTCTGGATATTCTGTGGAGTGAATGGAATTGGCTGGAGACCGGTTTCCGGGAGGCTGGAGGAGGCGGAGATGGATCATCCACTCGGTATTCCAGGCTGAGGGTCACTGTGAAAGCTCCAGTCTTACCTTTGACCCTGATGGGCTGGGCTTCTCCATCATTGAGGAGGGGGATGTGTGTGGAGCCCCGTCCCCCAGTGAGTTGTTTAATCGTTCCCCCACCATTCTCTGACTGGATGTGACAGGACCGCAGAGCTCCGAGCTGATCTGGTGGAGATTACAGAGATAGGGAGGGGGTGTAGGGGCTGGAGGGGGTTACAGAGATAGGGAGGGGGTGTAGGGGCTGGAGGGGGTTACAGAGATAGGGAGGGGGTGTAGGGGGTGGAGGGGGTTACAGAGAGAGGGAGGGGGTGTAGGGACTGGAGGGGGTTACAGAGATAGGGAGGGGGTGTAGGGGCTGAGGGTTACAGAGATAGGGAGGGGGTGTAGGGACTGGAGGGGGTTACAGAGATAGGGAGGGGGTGTAGGCGCTGAGGGGGTTACAGAGATAGGGAGGGGGTGGAGGGGCTGGAGGGGGTTACAGAGATCGGGAGGGTGTGTAGGGGCTGGAGGGGGTTACAGAGATAGGGAGGGGGTGGAGGGGCTGGAGGGGGTTACAGAGATCGGGAGGGTGTGTAGGGGCTGGAGGGGGTTACAGAGATAGGGAGGAGGTGTAGGGGCTGGAGGGGGTTACGAAGATAGGGAGGGGGTGTAGGGTCTGGAGGGGGTTACAGAGATAGGGAGGGGGTGTAGGGGCTGGAGGGGGTTACAGAGACAGGGAGGGGGTGTAGGGGCTGGAGGGGGTTACAGAGACAGGGAGGGGGTGTAGGGGCTGGAGGGGGTAACAGAGATAGGGAGGGGGTGTAGGGGCTGGAGGGGGTAACAGAGATAGGGAGGGGGTGTAGAGGATGGAGGGGTTTATAGAGATAGGGAGGGGGTGTAGGGCTGGAGGGGGTTACAGAGATAGGGAGGGGGTGTAGGGGCTTGAGGGGGTAACAGAGATAGGGAGGGGGTGTAGGGGCTGGAGGGGGTTACAGAGACAGGGAGGGGGTGTAGGGGCTGGAGGGGGTTACAGAGATAGGGAGGGGGTGTAGGGGCTGGAGGGGTTTATAGAGATAGGGAGGGGGTGTAGGGGCTGGAGGGGGTAACAGAGATAGGGAGGGGGTGGAGGGGGTTACAGAGATCGGGAGGGGGTGTAGGGGCTGGAGGGGGTTACAGAGATAGGGAGGGCGGTGTAGGGGCTGGAGGGCGTTACAGAGATCGGGAGGGGGTGTAGGGGCTGGAGGGGGTTACAGAGATAGGGAGGGGGTGTAGGGGCTGAGGGGGTTACAGAGATAGGGAGGGGCTGAAGGGGGTTACAGAGATCGGGAGGGGCTGAAGGGGGTTACAGAGATAGGGAGGGCGTGTAGGGGCTGGAGGGGGTTACAGAGATAGGGAGGGGCTGAAGGGGGTTACAGAGATAGGGAGGGCGTGTAGGGGCTGGAGGGGGTTACAGAGATAGGGAGGGGGTGTAGGGGCTGGAGGGGGTTACAGAGATAGGGAGGGGGCGTAGGGGCTGGAGGGGGTTACAGAGATAGGGAGGGGGTGTAGGGGCTGGAGGGGGTTACGGAGATAGGGAGGGGGTGTAGGGGCTGGAGGGGGTTACAGAGATAGGGAGGGGGTGTAGGGGCTGGAGGAGGTTACAGAGATAGGGAGGGGGTGTAGGGGCTGGAGGGGGTTACGGAGATAGGGAGGGGGGTGTAGGGGCTGGAAGAGCTGTTGGAAACCGAGAAGGATGAGTCTGGGTGAGTAGGTGATACGGTGGGTCGTGTAAAAGTCTGATGTTACTTGTCTATGGAGAGGGGAGTGAGCCTGAAATCGAGGTGACAGTGTGCAGTGAGGGTGTGTGCTGTGTGGGTTCAGAGGGGCACATCTCAGTGAGCCAAGTGCCCTCGAGTCTGGAACAAGGAGAGGGAAGAGCAGGTTGGCCTCAGGCTGTGTGCAGATGACAGTGAGTTCGATCGCCAGACAAGGAACAGAGAGATGGATGAGATTAATCACCCAGACCTACTGTCAGTGCACAAACGTACTGGGCCAGGAAACAATACAGAAAACCCTGAGACAAGCCTTTAGCATCTGCCTGAGGGGGGTCTGTGTGATGTTCTGATTTACAGTTCACAGATGTTATCGTACCTGCCTCAAGATTTATTTAACAGCTTCGTTGGTCTTGTGAAAGTAACAGTTTGCGTTTGTCAGTGTATTTCTTGGTTTGGCAGAAAGAAGTGTTTACAAAAACAGTTTCTACAAACAAGTGCAGCAGTCGATCAAAACTCTTACAATTCCATCCAAACATCGTGAACACACCGATTACTTTTCTTTGCAAAGTCAGGAATCGCTGTTCCCGAGAATATTCCCCAGTTCCCGGCCCGTGTCACATTCAGTCGATGGGAGTTCAGCTGGGTTTGGGATTTGGGAGGAGATGTGAGACTGAGTTTTAAATAAACGCACTCCCTCAGCACTGACCCTCCGATAGTGCCCACTCCCTCAGCACTGACCCTCCGACAGTGCCCACTCCCTCATCACTGATCCTCCGACAGTGCCCACTCCCTCAGCACTGACCCTCCGACAGTGCCCACTCCCTCATCACTGACCCCCAACAGTGCCCACTCCCTCAGCACTGACCCCCCGACAGTGCCCACTCTCTCAGCACTGACCCCGGACAGTGCCCACTCTCTCAACACTGACCCCCCGACAGTGCCCACTCCCTCAGCACTGACCCTCCGACAGTGCCCACTCCCTAAACACTGACCCTCCAACAGTGCCCACTCCCTAAGCACTGACCCTCCGACAGTGCCCACTCCCTCAGCACTGATCCTCCGACAGTGCCCACTCCCTCAGCACTGATCCTCCGACAGTGCCCACCCCCTCAGCACTGACCCTCCGACAGTGCCCACTCCCTAAACACTGACCCTCCAACAGTGCCCACTCCCTCAGCACTGACCCTTCAGACAGTGCCCACTCCCTCAGCACTGACTCTCCGTCAGTGCCCACTCCCTCAGCACTGACCCTTTGGACAGTGCCCACTCCCTCAGCACTGACCCTTTGGACAGTGCCCACTCCCTCAGCACTGACCCTTCGGACAGTGCCCACTCCCTCAGCACTGACCCTCCGACAGTGCGGCGCTGACACAGTCCTGTACCTGTGACTTGGCGGTATGGAACCTCCCAGCCATGATCTCCTGGTTGAGGCGTGTGGGTGGGGAGCGGGAGGGGGGTGATCCTCAGTGAGCTAGCTCTTTGCGTTGTCACCCGGTCATTACCAGCAGTGGTTGTATGGTGGAGTTGCTGGATGTGGAGTGACGTGGATCAGTGTGTGTGATGTCCTTGCCACAGGCCCACCTCAGGCTGGCCTTATTCAGGAAGCTGGAGCATTCACATCTGACTCGTCACTCGGAAACTGTCGAGGTCCTGCTCGTGCACTGAATCAGACCTGGAGACAGTCACGTGCGTGCAGTGGGTCGGGGGATTAAATCAGCTCCCTTTCACATCAGCATGTATTCCCCAATGTGATTCCCCAGACAGCCAATCAACTAATTCCCACTCTGCACCGTCCTAATGGACCCAAACCACTTCCCATTCCCTCCCACTCTACACTGTCCCAATGGATCCCAAACCCCTTCCCATTCACTCCCACTCTACACCATCCCAATGGACCCAAACCCCTTCCCATTCCCTCCCACTCTACACCATCCCAATGGATCCCAAACCCCTTCCCATTCCCTCCCACTCTACACCGCCCCCATGGACCCAAACCCCTTCCCATTCCCTCCCACTCTACACCGTCCCAATGGACCCAAACCCCTTCCCATTCCCTCCCACTCTACACTGTCCCAATGGATCCCAAACCCCTTCCCATTCCCTCCCGCTCTACACCGCCCCCATGGACCCAAACCCCTTCCCATTCACTCCCGCTCTACACCATCCTAATGGACCCAAACCCCTTCCGATTCCCTCCCGCTCTACACTGTCCCAATGAACCCAAACCCCTTCCCATTCCCTCCCACTCTACACCGTCCCGATGGATCCCAAACCCCTTCCCATTCCCTCCCGCTCTACACTGTCCCAATGGACCCAAACCCCTTCCCATTCCCTCCCGCTCTACACCATCCTAATGGATCCCAAACCCCTTCCCATTCCCTCCCGCTCTACACTGTCCCAATGAACCCAAACCCCTTCCCATTCCCTCCCACTCTACACCGTCCCGATGGATCCCAAACCCCTTCCCATTCCCTCCCGCTCTACACTGTCCCAATGGACCCAAACCCCTTCCCATTCCCTCCCGCTCTACACCATCCTAATGGACCCAAACCCCTTCCCATTCCCTCCCGCTCTACACCGTCCCAATGGACCCAAACCCCTTCCCGTTCCCTCCCACTCTACACCGTCCCAATGGATCCCAAACCCCTTCCCATTCCCTCCCGCTCTACCGTATCCCAATGGACCCAAACCCCTTCCCATTCCCTCCCACTCTACACCGTCCCAATGGATCCCAAACCCCTTCCCGTTCCCTCCCACTCTACACCATCCCAATGGATCCCAAACCCCTTCCCATTCACTCCCACTCTACACTGTCCCAATGGATCCCAAACCCCTTCCCGTTCACTCCCGCTCTACACTGTCCCAATGGACCCAAACCCCTTCCCATTCCCTCCCGCTCTACGCTATCCCAATGGATCCCAAACCCCTTCCCATTCACTCCCACTCTACACCGTCCCAATAGATCCCAAACCCCTTCCCATTCCCTCCCACTCTACACCGTCCCAATGGACCCAAACCCCTTCCCATTCCCTCCCGCTCTACACCGTCCCAATAGATCCCAAACCCCTTCCCATTCCCTCCCACTCTACACCGCCCCCATGGACCCAAACCCCTTCCCATTCCCTCCCACTCTACACCGTCCCAATGGACCCAAACCCCTTCCCATTCCCTCCCGCTCTACACCGTCCCAATGGATCCCAAACCCCTTCCCATTCCCTCCCACTCTGCACCGCCCCCATGGACCCAAACCGCTTCCCATTCCCTCCCGCTCTACACCGTCCCAATGGACCCAAACCCCTTCCCATTCCCTCCCGCTCTACACTGTCCCAATGGATCCCAAACCCCTTCCCATTCCCTCCCACTCTACACCGTCCCAATGGATCCCAAACCCCTTCCCATTCCCTCCCGCTCTACCGTATCCCAATGGACCCAAACCCCTTCCCATTCCCTCCCACTCTACACCGTCCCAATGGATCCCAAACCCCTTCCCGTTCCCTCCCACTCTACACCATCCCAATGGATCCCAAACCCCTTCCCATTCACTCCCACTCTACACTGTCCCAATGGATCCCAAACCCCTT